>NW_025920280.1:228208-325611 GCF_902686445.1 Sciurus carolinensis | reverse complement strand
ACCTACCATCCATTTATTCCTCAAATTCAGCAAACATTTTGTGAATACCTGCTATATTCCTGCTATTCTTAGTGTTCTGGATGCATCCATGAATTTTAAAAGACAAAAATTCATATCATAGCAAAACCTATGTGGACAATAACTATAAACACAATCAATAACTAAATGTTTCTGTGTTAGATATAATAATATGTCCTATAGGAAAAGAGAAAAATGAGTAAGAGGGATCTAGAACCATGGAGGTAGAGGAAATAAATGATGAGTTGCAATTTTGGGTAGTCAGGGAAGAGTTCCTTGAGTAGGTAAAATGTAAGGGAAGCCACAAAGGAGTGAGGGAGTTAACCATCATCCAGAGACATCTGGGAAGAATTGAACAAATATCTAGCACAAAGATGCTCAAGTGGAATGTGCTAGAAACCTTTATGAAGCACAGGGGATGGGGAGGGTGACCATCCTGGAGATGGAAGAGTAAGCTGAACTGCGTTCAAACTCTGCCTCCATCGCCTGCCTATCATGTCATCTTTGACTTTTTATTTAATTTCTCCAAGTGTATAGCCCTTCATCTGTAACATGAGATTTCAATATCTATTTCCCAAAAGATTACCTGTTCTCAAAGATTAAAGTACTCTTTTACCCCAGTGACCTCTGAAGCTGGAGTCTGTAGGTTGTGTTTCAGCAGAATAAGCAGAGCAGAGACCACTGTTTTATTTCTGTCTGGTTCTGACCATTCCACATCAATAGCATCCCCTTCTGCTAAGCTTATTCCAGTACTGGATCAAGGTTGGTGGGCATTTAGGAGATGGAGACAGCTGAGGTTGAAGATCAATTGTAAGATACAAAAAAAGGATGGAACTGTGAGAAATAAGCATTAGTTTATTCAATCAACAAGCAGTTATTATGGAAAGAATAAACTGATCTAGCTATCTACTATGATCTGTATGCACTTATCATATTGAATTAAGAAAATGCAGAGAGTGGTTTCCAGTTTTAAATACTGGGATGATAAATTTATACATATATAAGTGCATGTGTGTGTGTGTGTGTGTGTGTGTGTGTGTGTGTGTGGTTTTCTCAGAATCAACTATACATCAAAGATGACTCATATACTTTTGTTCAACTTTTGTGATTGTGTGCTAGAGTTTGACAGAACAGGGTTATGGTATCTTCTTTAATGTTATTCCTCTCAAACTTTCTTTTGGTTCCTTGCTGGATGTAAATGGTATAGTGGAAAGAACTCTGAATTCAGTCAGAAGATCTTAATTCAACAACTATCTCTTCAAGATTTAACTGTATGACTTGCTATTTATCTCCTCTGAGTTTTATTTTCCTCACTTATATAATAACATCGTCTGCTTCCCAGGTGTCAAAGTTCAAATGAGGAAATGCATTTAAAATCATTTTGTAAACTATAATTGTTAACCTGAAATGTGCTGAGGAGTTACGGTTGAAGAAAGAGGCTGCTGGAGACTGGGTGATGGTCAATTACTTGTTGTAAAAAGAATGGTTTTGGCATTACTCCACTGAGTAGAAATTTGGTGCTAATTTATGCACATTAGTTAATTTTGTTTTGCTGGGGGCTCAGATGGGACTCCCTGATAGATGTGCCATCCATGACAGAGTCAAGGAAAGCACACAGCTCAATGCTGTGATTCTTTCAGGGTTGGAACTAAAGGAGAGGGGCTCTTGAGAAGCACCTATTTGGCTGGAAATTTCCAAGTCATCTGCTTATGGAAACTCTGCTGAGACCTGTGAAGTGGGATGAGTAAAGAAAACTCTTTTTCCTTTAACACTGTTGTGTTCATTTTCAGCCCAGGATTCAGCCACCTGGGTTTACATGCCAGGCATATAGGAAGGTACTGTATTCACAAAATGGTGCCTGACAGTGCTGTGCCCATCTTTCCAAGATCTGAACCCATCTGAGCTGGCTGTGAGTGAGAGGAAGAAAGTGGCATACTCTTCCATGCAAAAAAACACTTAGGAGTAAAATTTAAGGCATATTCTTGGGAAAGAAGAGAATTATTCAAGAGAATGACAGCAAGATGCTCTGTGAAATTATGTGTGCATGGTTAGAGCATTAATTGGGTAGGGCAGAGAAGAATCCCTGAATTAAGGATTATTAAACCTGACAGCAGGTAAACCTTTGCATCTCTGCTTGTGTGTTAATCTCACTCTATGAGCTGCAAGTAGCTATGAATAGGACCAAAGATTTTGCTTTTTTTTAATCTCTCCAGGGCTCACCCTTATAATTGGCATTCTGTAGTTGCTCAGCAAGTGTGACTGAGTGGGATGGTGGCACTAGTTCTCTCCACATAGTCAGACTGGCTAATGAAGAAAGGCTGTCCCTGAGTTTTCCATGGGCAATTCACCTCAATGTTTTACCATCCTCAATATTTGGTGAAGATTTTTATTTGGTAAAAATATTTCTCTTCCTTGGTACCCATTCATTTTAAATGTGCTTGCAGTATCAGCGTAGGCTAGCTATGGGCCAGGGTGGAAGCTTGCTGTGGTCGGTTTCTATAAGGCTGACATTCCCAGGCATGCTGGGTGATCAAGAGGTGGCTGTAATGGCTTACAGATATTAGTAATTGAGATACTGATAACTCAAAGTGTCTTACAGTGGTAAAAGATGTAAAATCAATTTGATGACTAGAAATTTTCCATTTTATTTGAACATTTCATGTATGGCTTTATGTATTAACTTCTTAACTTCTATAATGACTGAGTGTATGTGTGCAATTCTTTGAATACTCCTGTCGCAGGAAGTATTCCAGGACAACTAAACATTTCATTTCCTGGATCTTCCTGTTAAAGAATCTCAGTATTTGTTTGCTTATTTTTTTGGTCATAATTTGTCTATCAACGCTGAAGTTCTTTGCTTTGCCTACTGTGTAAAATATTATATTTTTCTGAATTTTTTCTTGTTTTTGTATTTTTCTAATGATACATGCAATTTTTATCCCTGCCTCTAAAAGACAGGTATTGGGTGTTCCTAAATAGAAAATTATTAACTGGGAGATTTTAAACATATTCCATATCTAACATCTTTCAACATATTTTATTTTTTAAAAATAACTTTATTAATTAATTTTATTACTAAGCCTCTTCTACAGTTTCCCAAATTCTTTCCAACTTACTCTACTCATGAAATTATGATTTTATGTGTGTCATAAAGTGAAAAAGTTAGGAAAATACTGCTATCAATTATCATTATTGCAATTTTTCACCTTGGGAGATTAGATGTAAGTGGCAGCAATGTTCATCTTGGCAGGTGGGATTTGTTAGAGGAAACCAAGATGTTTCTACTTTCATTTCTAAGGCACCATTTGCTAAGATGGTAAAATAAAAAGGGACACTTTATTTTGTGAAAAATATTTCATAATGATGGACACTTCCTGGTGGGACAGAATGTGTCTGTAAATATCACAGGGAAACCCCTTAATCTGTACAATCATAAAAGATTGTAATTATAATAAATAATATCAATTTATAAATATAATAAAAAATAATGAAGAGTCTTAGTTTTTCAACTATTTATTCTCATGCTTCAAATATTTTCTAAATCTGCTCGAAATAGTCCTGACCAAGGAGGATCTATTTTCACAGTTGATGTGCAGTAATGAGGCATGGTTAATACCTCCTTCAGTCACAGGGCCATTTGGTATTTCATGGATATTCAATAACATGGACAACTACAAACACATGGCTTCTTGGGTCACACTTTCTATGGAGTGGCAGAGGGGAGCAATATCAGTGTGCCCTGGGATTGGACCCTGCTGAAGCACTCAGTCAGAGACTGAGTGGCACCCATGGTATGTTCTCAGCAGCTGTCCCATCCAATATTCCCAGAGGAAGTGCAGGAAGACACAGACCCTGATCCCAAAAATGCCACCACCAGGAAACTTGCTCCACAGCAGTCCCCCTTGTGTCTGGCCAAGCGCTTGCAGGACCACGGACAGCTCTCTGGCAGCTCTGGGGTGGGACAAGGGTGGAGGGATTCCTGCCATCGCAAGAGCACCTAGCTGTCAAACACACCACTGCCCACCCTCACCAGAGCAAGGCGAGACACAAACGCAAGATCACACCTTCACTGTGACAGTGGAGGACAGTGTCCTGTTCCAGTCCCAGTGAGTGAGATCCTCATGACAACATCCCCACTTGCTCACTGGCTGCACATCTGCAGGACCAGTCCTGTGCTGACACACCACCTATATCCTCTCCTTGCTCCCCACTTCAGTGGCCCATGGCTTCTCCTGCTGGCAACCCTGCTCCAGCCCACCACCTTCCTCCATGCTTGGTGGTATGTGGAGTGTTCATATTGGGGCCTGAGCCATTGCCCACCTTTCCAGAGAAGAGTGCCCTCAAGGAGGCACAGACCTGTCCCTGTACTGGAGTAACAGGCACCACCAGCAAAAACCCACATGTGTCACCCTAGTCCCCACCTGCTGCATGCACCAAGAGCTGCCCTCTACCTGCCAGGCAGAGCCTGCTCAGCCCTCCTTCCACCTGTCATTTGCAGCTGTGCAGCCATCCTGGCCACCTCTGGGGAGGGTTAGGATTAGGGTTAGGGTTAGTATTAGGGGATGGATCACTGCCATTGCCACAGCTGCTGACCTCAACCAATATCTACAACCCTTCCCAGAGACCCAGGAAACCTCAATGGTCAGCTGGTGGATCAGCAGGCTCTGGATCCAAAACCTCAGTGCCCACAATCCACAGTCTCCCCAGGATCGAGGTATGCTCCAGGCACGCGGTTTCCACAACTATCCCTCTTGCATCTGGTACATGCATGTGGACTTTGCGTGCGTGTCTATTCCTGGCACAACCCTGCCTCTTGCCCCGTGTGGACAGTTTTCTACACGTGCCCAGGGTTCTCTAATCATTACCCTCCATAACTGCATCCTGGTAACAGGTCTCACTGCCTGTTATCCTGAAGCTGAGTTGCCACAGTAGAAAGATCCTTTGTGCTCGCTGCTGTATTTCTGAATTGCACCGTCTCTAATCGCTACCATGGGTATGTCCCAGGACAAGCTTTGTCCCTTGCCTTTGTCCTACAGGGACCGGCCAGCGGCATCCCCCATGAAGCCCTATCACAGCTCCAGCAGACTTCCCTACTCTGGTTGGCCACTCTGGCTGCCTGATCCCACGGGGATACTTGCAGGTCATCCTGCTGCCAGCTTGCAAGGGCACATTGGCGGTTGAGTCAAGTGCCTCATAGTGCTTGTCCAGGGTCCTGAAGACCATTCTACACTTCCTGGGAGACACGGACATGTCCTCCATCCTCCACATGACAGATTTTGTGAGGAAGATGCTGTCTACTTCACCTTCCACTGTTTCCTGCAGCACAAACCATCAAATCATCAAGCACATGCCTCCTATGGCACAGGAGCAGGAAGGGGCTGCTTGCCAGCTTGCAGCACCGAGGACTGTCCAAGACTGCTGTCCAGGGAAGACTGTGCACAGAGCCCCTGGAGACAGTGCCCAAGGGGAGCCTGAGAAGGCAGAATACCCTGAAGAAAGATAATATCAGAGGGGAAGCTCCCATGTGACTGGAGGTGCACAATCTGCCTTCAGGCCCCTGGTGTCCAAAGGCTGCCTGCCTTCCCTTGTGCCCAGGCCTGGGGTTCTGCAGGTAAATGTCTGCATCCAGAGCTCCCAAGACAGAGCTGGCATCTCCCAGGCCACCTGTATGAGCTCCTGCCACAAAAGAAATGCCATCAGCAGCTCATACAGCTCCAGTGAAGGTCTTCCAGGCCTGAAGAGGAGGGCTCCAGACCCTTCCAACCATGAGCTGCCCCTGGGATGCTCTTCATCTCCAGGGATTCCACTGAAGTAGGCCCACACTGAGAAGGTGACAGAAAGGAGGGTGGGACAGCCATTGGCCAGGAAGAAGGGTTCATGTATGGAAGATGCCAGCAGGCCACGGAAACAGAGGTTTCTTTTGATGCCTCACCACAAAGGGGAACCTCTGAGACTGCCACCACCTCTGGAACTGGCCTTTCCAGTCACCACTGAGGACCTAGACTGGGAGAAGGAGAAAGTTCTGCAGTCCATCAACTGCCTTCTGATGGGTGAGACCCAGGCCATGTGTGAGAGCACTACCATGGCCCCCCAAGCCCATGCATGGGACCCCGGTGCATTGGGAGGTGTCAGGACTGTGGCATCCCTGGGCCTTAGCCAGAACTTGCTCCACCATTCCCAGTACCAACACTGTGGCAGCCTCCACATCATTGTGGGTGGGCTCTGCTGTCTCATCCCAGAGACACCCTCCCACCTCCAACCTTAGTGTCCTCTTCCCCCACAGCCTGCCAGTTGCTGCTTTGGTCTTTCCTCCCAGGCCCTCTCCCAGCATGCTGGCAGGCTTGACTCCACAGCCAGTGGCTCCCTTTGGGGCCACCCTCATGAAAACCAGCTTGCCTTCCCAGTCCCTCCATGTGGGGCTTCCATCCAGCTCAGCTAGGAGCTCCCTCCCCTCTCACCAGAGCCCAAAGCCCAATAGAACTCACCAGACCTCACCTGTGGATGGCACCAGCAGGCCAGCTAAAAGGATGTGGCAACAGACTCTGCTTGGAAAGCAGCCTGTCATCCGTGGAACCATCATGCCACCAATCCTTGGGGTTCCTCAAGGAAAGATGCCCACATCCCTCTCCTTTGCCAGTCCTTAGTCTGGACACCTGGCAGCTCCAGGTCCAGGGGCAGCCCCAATCCCACCATTGACTACAGGTCCCCCAGCCTTGGTCACACCAAAGCACTCAGCCCTTGGGTCTGACACACATTGAAACCCACCATGGGTTCCCATGCCAGCACCCAGGCATATTCTCCTGGCAGCCAGGCTGCAAGGCCTGCTGGGCCATCAAATGCATTGGCCTCTCCCTCTGCAGCTGCCCCCCAGAGGCCAGGGTCTGTCGCCAGAGTTTGTCCTGACAATAGTCAGCCCTAGTCAACCTGTGTCAAGCAAGTTCCATCCCCTTCCAGGCTGACTGAGTTAGTTCCATCAAAGGCACTGGAAGGACAGACTTGACCCTAGGCATGACTACTCCCAGGACAGCAGTGAACATTTGCTCAGAAAGTAGAGGGACCCCCAAACCCGGAGAGCACCATGGGACAAGCTTGGGACAGAATAGCAACAGTACCCCTGGCCTGAGCACTACCACTGCACCCAGAAAACACAAAAGCAAGAGCAAACGGGGGCAAGGAAGCACTGGAGCTCCTACTCTGAATGCCACCCCCCAATACCTGCCCACCCAGGAACACCTAGGCTCATCTCAGGGGACCAACACCACCCCCAGAAAGGCTGCCTCCGGTAGCTCATCTGTCCCTGTGACATCAGGGGCATCTGGGAGTGCAGACTCACTCCCAGATCTCATATCAGCCTTTGGGGCCTTGTGCATCTCCTCTTAAAGAGTATGGACTGCAAGCAACAGACAGCAACCGGGGCAAGCTTGGGACAGAGCACCTCCAGTGTCCATAGGCAGATGACCACCATGGGGACAAAGGGACAGGAGGTAAAGTGCAAACAAGGGCAAGCAACCTTCCTACATTTACCGCCATCCCACAAAGTCTGTCCAAGCAGAAGCCCTTAAGCTCTCCTGGGGGAACCAGCACCACACACAGAAAGGCCACCTCTACTCGTGAGTCTGTCCTCATGCAATCAAAGGGATCTGGGAGCCCAGACTAGACTCGAATTTCATATCTTCCTTTGGGGCCATGTTTCTCTCCTCCCAAATTGGAGGAACAAGAAGACCAAGACAGGGCTAATGGGGCAATTTGGACTTCAACACCTTCAGTCCCACTAACCAGACCATCTGCATAGTGACCACTTTAAATGGGAGAAAAAACAACTCTGTTCCTGGGGCTGAGGGGGGCCACTTTAAGTACCCCCACTGCAGAAGCCCCCAAGTCCAACTTGGGGCACCTACACCACCATGAGCAAGGCTGTATATTCTTAAACCCATGCTCTGACCTCTTACCCTGGCAGCTCTGCGTCTCTTGGGTACATGGTAAAGAGGACTGACCATGTATTGGCCCAGATTTAACAAGAGTTCTGTTGTAACTCCTCCAAATATGTTTTCTCAGTCCACAGCTGGTAGCTCTTCTCCCCATGATATGCCTGGTGTTCAGATGTTTGGTCATTTAATGGTGCCCTTGAGGTCTCTTCTGTTCCTTGTTTTGTTCCTATTTCTTGTCCTTGTTGCTGTCTGAAGGTACTAATTTGGCAAAGTTGTCCTCAAGCACTGACATTCTGTCTTCTGCTTGGTCTGAACTGTCATTGAGTCTTTCACCTGCAGTTTTGTGTGACATATTGAACTTCTGCCTTCCCAGATTACTACTTGATTTGTTTTCAAAATCTCTCTCTCTCTAGACTCAAGTGTTCATTCAATGTCTTGTTTCCCTTCATACATTCAGCTGTCCTTTGCACTCTCTTGGTTTACATTGATTTTTTTTTCAAAAGGTCATTCTTCTGAGTGGTTTGTCTGGCATTTCATTCACTGTAAAACTTTTGGTCTTGGTGCCAAGAAAATTATGCAATGTAGGAGGTGTCAAATGGCCTTGTTTTGTGAAATGTCTTTTATTTGTGTTGAAATTTGCACAGCTGATGGGGCGAATGTCTCTTCTGTTTTTTTTTTTTTTTTTTTTTTTTTTTTTTTTTTTTATCTTAACCAGGGATGGAACACAGAGGAGCTTAAGCAGTGAGCCATGTACCAAGGTCTTTCTTTTGTTTTCACTTTCACCAAACTATCACTAAATTGTTTAGGGCATGACTGAATTATTGAGTCTGGCTTTGAAATTGTGAGCCTCCTGCCTCAGCCTCCTAATCTGCTTGGACCACAGGCATGCACTACCATGCCCAGCTCTCTCCCACTTTCATTTGATCCACTGTTATAAGCAGCCTTGTATTGTTGCTGTAGGCTGGTGATGGTTTGGTGTGTTGTGTTGGGTTTCTCTAGAGATGTACTCCATGGCCTCTTTTTCCTGCTGCATGTCCAGCTCTGACTAGTGAGGACTGACCCTGGGCATTGAGGTCCATAGTGTGAAGGACCTGAGTTCTCTGTTTGTCTAGAGAGAGGGAACCCTGTTGTAATCCAGGGATGTGATGTAGACAGTAGGGTGATCTTGCTTATGTCTCACATGGACTAGGTATTGAGTACCCATCAGAGGGATGGCTGTCTGTGAAATAAAAAGTATGAAAGTAATATATCAGAAAATAAGACAAAAAGGCAAGGATTTTTTAAAGCAGGGGCATAATTGGTTGAACTGTCCAGAAGGGTCTGTCTCTAACAAAGAAGCAGCCTGTGACAGATGTATTTGTAGTAGTACAGATCAAAGGGGAACAGTAGGTAAAAAGTTTCAGTGTGGGGGAGTCTTATTTCAGTGCTTTCTTCTTCATGGGGCAGGGTCTTTCTGTAAACAGGTTATTTGGCCCCAAGGCTGTGTTTGAACTTGAGTTGTGAGCTAGAACAGGGTGGCAGAGAGAGATGGGCATTCTCGCCCCTGGGAATTCCCACATGGGAGTTCTCAGAACAGGGCTTTCCTACCTACTGACTAAAATATTTCTCATTTCACACAGGGCTCATAGATGGCTTTCCACATATCCCACATCTTTAATTTTTAAATGCAAGTGGTGGGCAGTTACTTTGAGTTCCCAGATCCTTGTTTTCAGGGTACCACAGCCAATTATGACACAAAAAAGAATTAGTAGCAAACATATCATTCCTTTAACATTCCATGCAGAATGTTTCAACATATTTCCAGGATTAAGGACATTTAATTCATGAAATATTTGTTCAAATTAATGCAAGACAAGATTCTTTTTCATAGTTTTAACTAATTTGTTTGGGCATGAATTTTAATGCAATTTGTATTAAACACCAATGAAATTTTTCATAGAACTAGAAAAAGCATTAATGAATTTCATTTGGAAAAATAAGAGACCCAGAATAGCCAAAGCAATTCTTAGCAAGAAAAGTGATGCAGGAGGTATCACCATACCAGAACTTAAACTCCGCTACAGAGCAATACTAACAAAAGCCACATGGTATTGACACAAAAACAGACAGGTAGAACAATGGTACAGAATAGTAAACAGAGACAAACCCACATAAATATGATTATCTCATACTAGACAAAGGTGCCAAAAACATACAATGGAGAAAAGATAGGCTCTTCAACAAATGGTGCTGGCAAAATGGAAATACCTATGCAGTGAGATGAAATTAAACCCCTATCTCTCACTGTACAAAACTCAACTCAAAATAGATCAAGGATCTAGGAATTAGACCTGAGACCCTTTACCAAATAGAAGAAAAAGTAGGCCCAAATCTTCATTATGTTGGCGGCTTAGGACCAGACTTCCTTAACAGGACTCCCAGAGCACAAGAAATAAAAACAAGAATAAATGGGATTGATTCAAACTAAGAAACTTTTTCTCAGCAAAGGAAACAATACTGTAAAAAGGGACTCTACAGAGTGGGAAAAAATCTTTACCACATGCACCTCACATGGAGTATTAATCTCCAGGATATATAAAGAACATAAAAACACCCCAAAAACAAATAATCCAATCTAAATAAATGGGTTATGGAACTGAACAGACACTTCACAGAAGTAAAACAATCAATCAACAAATGTCTAGCAACTAGATAAAAGCAAATCAAAACTACTCTGATTTCATCTCACTGTAATCAGAATGGCAACTATCAAGAATACAAGCAATAATAAATGTTGGCAAGGATGTGGGGAAAAGGTGCATTAATACATTGTTTGTGGGAATGCAAAATGGTGCAACTATTAAGGACAACAGAATGTAGATTCCTTAGAAACCTTGGAAAAGGAACACCATTTGACCCAGTTATCCCACTCCTCCATCTATGCTCAAAGAACTTAAAATCAGCATACTGCAGTGATGTAGTCAAATCAATGTTATAGCAGCTCAACTCATAATAGCTAGACTATGGAACCAACCTAGGTGACTTCAACAGATGAGTTGATAAAGAAATGTGTGTATCTATATAATGGAACATTAATCAGCCTTAAAGAACAATAAAATTATAGCATTTGCTTATAAATGAATGGAACTGGAGAATATCATACCAAGTGATAAACCAATCCCAGAAAACCAAAGATTGAAAGTTTTCTCTGATATGCAGATGCTAATTCACAATAGGGATGGGTTAGGGAAGAATAGAGTGACTTTAGATTAGGTAGAGGGGAGGGAAGGGACAGAAGAGAGTATGGGCAGTAGGACTGATAGTAGAATGAATCAGACATTATTACCCTACATACATATATGACTACATGACTGTGTGATTCTAAATCATGTACATCCAGAAGCATAAGTAACTATACTCCATTTATGTATGATATGTCAATGTGCGTTCTACTGTGGTGTATAACTAATTAGAACAATTTTTTAAAAGTAGATTTTAAAAAGATACCAACTTTCAGAAAAATAAGAGAATGACAATAATTTTTGGCATCAAATGGGTGGCTATGGAGACTTTCAGACTAAGTGAAGTAAGTCACTTCCATAAAACCAAAAGTCAAATATTTTCTCTGATGTGTGGAATCTAACCCATAATGGAAAGGGTGAGGGGAAGAACAAAACAGCAGGAGATTAAAGAAGAGGGGATGGAGTAAAGGGAGTAGGGATAAGCAACGGAAAGACAGTGGAAAGAATCAGACAGTTTTCCCTCGCAGATATGTGAAAACAACAGGTGAATCCCACCACCATGTACATTCATAAGAACACAATGCTAACCAGAATAAGATAAATTCTATGCTTGTGTATTTATATCAAAATCAATTCATCTGTCATGTATAACTACAAAGAACCAATGAATAAAAAAATAGACGAAATATTTCTGGGTTTCTGTAAACATTTTTATAGCACTGAAATAAAATTAAAAGGAAATGAAAAGTAAAAGGGCTTTCTAGAATGGGTTTACTCTCTTCCAACTTTCTGCCAAATGAGGACACAGCTGTTAGGACAGAATTTTCCCACTCTGACCTCCAGAACTGTGGGGAACAATTTTCTGTTCTTCACGAATCTGAATTTTCACTAATAGGAATTAAAACTGAGAAATTGAAATAGTTACTTACTAATAATCTAACATATAACAATACCTTCAAAACCGGAGTTCTGTGATGAAAAGTCACTGCTTCTGATGGCTGGTGGGCGTCTGTGCAAGGGGCAGGACTTTGACGTCTAGATATGTTGCAGCTCCTGAAGGCAGGCCATGTCACCCGGTGTTGCAGCAGACCCCAGCACCACACCAACTGTGGTTTCTTCTTTCTGGATTCTCCTCCACATCAAGGAATAATCTCTGCGAAACTGGTCCAAAGCTGAGGAATAAGCTCCACAAAACTGAAACAGAAGTTCGTGCTGCAATCCTGGTGACATATCAGGTTTCTCTGTCAGAATGCACTACCAAGGTTTTATATAGCACTTGGTGCACTACTATTGGTCCAAACTTATGCTAATTAGGGTTTGAAAGAAGTACCAATGCTATTGTTTCAAACTTATGCTAATTAGGGTTTAAAAGTTGTACAAATACTATTGGTCCAAACTTTTGCTAATTAGAGTTTGACACATACTAATGTTATTGGTCAGTCCTTTTTTTTTTTTTCCCAAACATTCATTCACACCAACCCCAAACTCCCATACTGAGAATAACCCCAATGTCAATCAACTTGTGAATGAATGGACTGGAATTTAGCTAAAGGGCAAATCCCTGGGTTCCATTCCTGTTTCAAAAAACAAAACAAAACAAAACAGAACAAAAAAAGTAAAATTGAAATACAAGTGTGAACAAATGACATGGAACAAAATTGTTTTATAATTAAAGATCAAGAAGAAGCAAATAGCTAAAACTAGAAAAAATAAAATAAAACTAGCTAATTACTGGTTTTATTTCTATTTACTTTCAGTAGAACTTTATGAATTTACTCTATCAATTCAAGAGATTTATAGTACCGAAGCCTGAGTTGGGTGGGGCAAATGTTATCCATGTAAAATTAAAACATGACTGTAAAATACTGAAAATATCTTCTCTGACTTGATCACCAACATCAATCATATTCACTAGAATATCGTATCTGAAATAATCTGACTTGATATTGGAAATTTTGAAGAAGAAGCAGAATTCACAAGCTGGCAAAGAGTTCTCTGCATGAGGCAAAATTGTTGCAAGTTGTTCAAAAATGATATTTTGGTGATGTTCCTGTGGGTTTCAGCACAACCCACCAGAACTTAATCATGTTTAGTCTTGGTCAGGATGGATATGGATTGGAAGTTGAAGGAGGAAGGAAGAAGCTTGATTGGAGACTAAGCTGGAGAGGCAGTGGTAGGAAGAGCCCTGTCCTTTCTTTTTATTTTGGTACCAGAAATTGAACCCAGAGCTGCTTAACTACTGAGCCATATCTCCAGTCCTTTTTTTGTATTTTGAGCCTGGTCTCCCTTTGTTGCTTAGGGCCTTGCTAAGTTGTTGAGACTGGCTTTGAACATGGCTCAGCCTCCATGTGCCAGGATACCAGGCTTAATCACTTTATTCTTAATACAAAGGACTCATGAGTTTGTGCATCCAAGTGCTCCTGTCATCTTTTTCTCCATTCCACAATCAACACCAAGTCATTGGAGTGCACTGTTTCTAAAGTTCCTTCTCTTCCATCAATTCCTAGTGTTCCTTTATTGTTCTCTCCTTCAGAGGGTTGTCCTTCTGACCAACTGAGCCCCAGCATACCTATGAACTTCTGCACAAAATTACAAGCTCTGACACTTGTAGCTGATTCTTTGGTGTTTTCTGAGCATGGTAATGATCTGCTGATGCTCTTTCTACACCCCCACTCTCTTACTGTCCTCCTGAATATCTGGCCTTTGGTTAGGAGCTACTGTTTGACACATCCCCATCACTATCCTGAATGTCACTTGGGGTCTCTTTCTGTGCACCAGTGACATGCTGTGTCTTGGCTGCAGGTCCTGGACCTGAAGTTTCTGAGCCACCCACACCACAATCAATCACCCTGATGTTATCTGATGAGATAGCTCATGGAGGGGGAAGACACCCATGACTAAAGTCTTCCTCTGGGTTACCGAGATACTTCTGAATCCAGATGTGCTTTGGGCAATCTTTCAGAGTAGGGAAAATCTGTAATTTGGCTATAGAGTCAGTCAGTCTTGGGGAAGAGCAAGTCTTAAGTACACTCATGGTGCTCCTAGTGTCTCTCTGGGGCTTTACACCCATTGGGTCCTCAGAATGATATGATGGAATGGCACCGTTATGCACCCACTTTTTTTTTTATATCAAGCTTCTAAACCCAGAGAGGTTAAGTCACTCAACCAAGATGACACAGATAGGAAATGACAGAGGCAGGATTATAGCCAAGGGAGTGTGCAGGTCCCTAAAACAGAATTAGAAGCTGCTAATTTCTTTAGCACAAACTCTAAAAGCACAGACTCTTTACTTGGGCCTGCAGACACCCCAATGGGCAATGCAAAGCAGGAGGAAACCTGGCATTTTAGCCTTCCTTCTGTATTTTTCTTCAAAATCCTGCTCAACCTTGCATGGAGGTGTGTTCTTATTTAAGGACTGCTCTGATAAAAACTGGTAGCACAAAGTTTATTATCCCTAAATTTACCTAGCATCTCATCCCCCTTCAAGACTGAGATAAGAATAACTAAGGGATTTCCAAGGTTGACAAGGACATTCAGTGCCAGCTCTAATACATCATCCTGTTCCACAGCACTGGAGTGTCCTAGAAGTCTCCAGTCATTGCCCTGCACCTCACAGCAACAGCAGATCCTTGCAACAGATCACCTGATGAGGAGGCTGACCCTGCCAAGCAGACGCACCCATCCCATTAGAACCAGGGTCTACAGGTCCAACAGACAAGGAGCCCCTCCTAGGAGCAGCAGGGAGATGACACATATGGGATCAGTTGCCATGGACTGTATCCTTGTTCAGTCCTCTTACTCCATCTCAACTCCTCCTCCATTTAATCTGAGAGCTCATGCAAGCATCCCCAGGACAGGAGCAAGACACTGGAGCTTATTTTGCTTTCCTAATATGGCCATGGTGAGGAAAGTTCCTTTCTTGTTTTCCCATTACTTTCTAGTTTGCTTTCGGGGTGAGTGACTGGACCTGACTTGCTGAGACCCCAGAGTCAGATCTGTGGCCAAAAACTGCAACAAAATTCTGAGAGTTCTGGATCCTAGCCACCCCACCTACCCTCTCACTGGGAGCTGCATATGGAGGTGATCCTGTGGGTCTCAGCACAACCTGTAGGGCACTCTCCTGACCTTGACCTTGTGGATGCTGAGGGTTTCCAGTCCAGGCTCTGAAACCTCTTCACTCTGTTCTAGTGGTCATTCCTTTCTCTGACCCTGTGAATAGCCACCCAACCTGCAAAGACAGACCTTTCCATTTTCCAGGGCCCTGCTTCTAATGTACAAAGCGAGATACCACAGAGCATGGCTATCTTGTAAAGTCTGCATCCTTAGTTGTTTTCAGTAGAAATCTCAGTGCCCTGTGACAAGAGGGACAGTGTACAGGAAGGCTCTGATTTTTTCTGTAGTTCTCAGTCTCATGGTTTGGGAGGCTGCAAACTTGTTTTGGGGATATGGCTGCAGAGGTGGCTCGTATTGCTGAACTTGTTTTTTGAGTGGTTCTGACTTCCTGGCGATAATCAAGGGTTTGGTTGTGGATGCCTCCTGCTGAGAGCTTGAAGACCTGGGGATCATCACAGGTCTCACTCTAGGTGCACCCACATTGTCAGTCCCATGATAACACAGGTAACCCAGCTCTTCACCTAGTGGAGATTAGTACACATATGTGGGAAGCACCCTCTTGGTCAGCCTGGACCAATCCATCTTGAGGACTTTCCACTGCAGGATCTTAGGGCAGGATGGGATGTTGGAGACCAGGTGCTTCAAGCTATATCTTTATGGACAGGGAAAAGGCTCAAGTGGTAGTGGATCTTACCAGGGATGGCACAGTGGCCCCCATGTCTGAGAAGAGTAGCTCTCTCCTGGGAGACCCTCTGAAGCTGGAGATATTCAACACCTCCCAGATGCCCCTGCATTGATACCTCTGACCTGAAACTCTCCTGATTGATGACTCATCACCCAACTATCCAGAAAAATCTAAATGAAGCATATTCAATTGAAAATCTTCATGCTTTCACTGTGGCCTGAATGTGGGTTGCCCCCACACCTTGGCTTATAGTTTATTTGAATCAAGGACCTGGGAGTGATTTAGCTGATGGTTCTGGCTCAAGGATCTTAGGAGGTAGCAAAGAGGAGTCGTCAGTGTTGCTGGGATCTCTGGCTTGCCATCACACAGACTGACCGGCTCTCCTTACAGTGGCATCCCCAACTCTGTCACTCAAAACCCCACAAAGCAGCCTCTAGACAGTTACTTTCCTCAGAGAAGGCAGAGGCTCCACCCAGCAGTCTTTCTGCAGCCTGGTCTGGAGCAGAAGTCTCTTCATGTTGGCTGTAGTTCTGTTCCTGGGAGGAGAGCCACAGAGCCACTGGTTGAAACCAGACCAAAAAGGCAGTGATTGCAGGAATGCGTGGATCCCCTGATGTGGGGATGGCTGAGGGTCATGTTAGAGACATCTAGGTTTACCATGTGGAAACTGCTGGAATTCCGGGTGGAGGCAAACCAAAGCAGTTATGGTATTTCCATCAAAAATGGAAAATTAATTCCTCAAGTAACTCCTGGAGTTGAAGCTATAAACAGAGTGGCACTTACAACTGGGTCTTCTTAAATACATCTTCTATTTCCACCAAAATGAACAGAGTCCAAGGCATAACAAGAATATCTATAGGAACATCACAAGGGTGTTGAAAATATCCAAATATTCTCTGTTACCAATGTCATAGAAATAAATTGTTACCTAAAGCTACATTTTGATTTTAGTTTTCCTAGTACATTTTCCGTGTGATTGTTAATGTCAGTGTCAGCTGTCCTATAGCTAATCCCATGGTGTGCCTTGGTAGTTGTGATACTCATTGGTTTGGGGACACATTTCTGCCCTCAGTATAATGATATTCTGAATCAAACATCATTGCTTCAGGTTGGTCTCTTCTTCATTGGTCTCACCAACCAGAATGAAAACATTCTGGGAATAATAAACAGATCTGACTCATTTTGTTTTAAACTTAATTTTGTCAGTTTATACATGTGGCCCAGATAAATTTCTTAAATTATTCTTAAATGAAATTACTTTGACATATATTGCTAAAAACTGGACACAAGAAGCAAAAGTGGCAAGATATTTTCTAGAAAATTTTCCTTGAAAATAAAAGACACACTCAAGTGGGAATTTGGGGAACATTTAGAAAATACCAAAGCCTAGTACTTTCCATTTCCAGTCAAGATGATTACCCAATGCTAGACCACCTCTCCTGTGGAGAGCAGCTATGCATTTGTGTAACTTACAAAAAGAAGCAACATCAATTTCACCATACCCAAAACTGGTGTGTGTGAACAAGATCTCAAGACAACCCATTTCCAGCTGCTGAGAGCTCCCTGCAAGGTTCTCTGTTGGCACTATTGCTGGGTGGTCCATTGTCTGTTGCCAGATAGCAACACCTCTGCCCACAAACACAGTTGCTCAGAATAACATGACAGCCTACCTTCCTCCTGAAACTTTACCTTGGTCAGGCTCACCTAAGCTATGCTCATGGTGAGCTCTGATGTGTGACTGGAGGCACAGCATCCCTGAACATCCACACAATCCCATGGAAGCAATTCCCATGGCTTCATCTATGCTGCATGTGGTTTCTCCTGGGGTTGCTTTGCTTCCTAATAAAAAATACCAAAGAGTATGGAGAAGGTTTGCCCCAATTTACATCATAGAAATGGTTGACACATCCCTATACCTGTTATTCTGCCAGGTATTGTCCAAATACAGCTTTGATATTCTTTTTCTTTATTGGAATGTAAATCTTTTTTTTCCTTTTCTACATGCAATTGAAAGCATCCTAAGTTGGTATTAGTTTGCTTGTCCTAATGGTCGGTGGGCTAGAAGCTAGCCATAACAGAAGATCTACCCTGTGTTGGACATACTGTGGGGCATGCTGTGGGGTAAGAAGAAGCTAATGTCCATTTTCCAGCCCCAGTAGTTGTGGTTCTCTTCTCTGCTCCGGAAGCTAGAAGCTTTAATGTTCACCTTCATTCTTCTAAAAGCTAAATTCATTTCTCTCTGTCCAATAAAGCAACTTTCCTCTAGGCTGGTAACACAATTCAGTTTTTAAACCAAGATAAGCCTGGTTTTGCCTCTCTGTAATTAGGTTATTTAGTTTGACTCCTACAGAAAACTAAGCTTGGTTATGATGGAATGAGCAACTGCAGAAACTTCGGTGAAGGTGAATGTAATCACAGGATTTGCTTAGTTTGGTAGAAAAAAAAGTGGATTGGTAAGCACACATGTTTATCCACAGAAGAAAAAAAAGTCATCTACAAAAGACAGATTAGAGTTTAAAAAAGAAGCCTTAACAGGAAAGGGAATTTGAACAATGACTGTACATTTGATGGTTTAAGAACACATTTTCAATTACATTTAAGAATATATATAACACCATGTTTTAAAAGAGTCCTTTTATCTTTAATATAAATCAGTAAATATTTATGGATTTTATGTTTTTAAAGTTTAGAAGGGATTTTCAACACTAGCAAAATTTTTGGATTTTTTAAATAAATTTTGGTATACATTTTATTTTCTTTTCTTATTAGAACTAAATTGATCCAGACTAGGGATATGGCTCAATGGTAGAGCCTCACCTGGCATGTGTGAAGTCCAGGTTTTCATCCCCAACAACATTAAAAAACAAGTTGACTAAACCACAATAATATTTGCAATGCAATTCAATTTTTCTACAACCATAAAGAGAGGTCATAGTCATTGGGATTTATTCCTAAGTCCTCAAATGTTTCTCTTTTTTTTCTCAAAAAGTTGCTAAACTTTAGGCCCTTGGCCCAGAGTTTTCTTCTGGTTCTACAGTGTTTTATTCTTTAATGGCTGGTTTTGAATTCTATTGTACCACAAAGGCTTCCAAATGGAATGTTTGGTCACATTGAGAAATCTTTATTTAAAAATTCTCTGAATGCTGTAATTGAATAGACATATTTGCAAGGCTCTGTGCCATGCAAAATTGTAAATAGGGGTGACAATGTAATTTAGGCTCATTATGATACGGTAGCTTATTATGGCTCAAGTTTTCATTCCCTTAATTAGCAGAGCTCATCTGTTTCCCTGATAGACATTCCTATTGTACCACCATCTGCCCAGAGAAATGCTTTGCATATTTGGGTTGGTGCTGAGAATCAAGCTTGGTAAAGTGCAGATGACAGGGTACCTGGGCAGGGTGATGTCCTAAATAGATGTTGACAGCACATCAAAAGAGGAATAGGTACTGCACAGCAACTAAGGATAAATACTGCATTTGAGTCACAACTGTGAGAGGAGCAGTTTCCAATAAATGAATGAAGTTAGACAGTAACAACATTGACATTAATAAGGAAAAAGTCCACATATACATCCATGTGGATGATTTTAAGGAGACTTTGCTCCATGGGTTTGTTCAAAGTCATGGTTCCCTGCCTGGCCTCTCTGTTTTAGCAGTTCCTGAGAGTCAGGAGACCTCTCAGGTCAGGTGTAGAGGAAATCTGCATGATGAAGCAGAATGAGTGTGCCCAGTGCAAGTTGTATGGGGTTATCGTGGGAATCTTTAATTCCACATACACATCTTTATTCTTTTTCTTTTTGGATTTGAGAGAACCATTAGTTATAATGAACCAGAAATACAAGACTCCCCTGAAACTGGAACAGTTGACAGAGTATGGTTGAACTTAAACCTTCAAGAGAAAAAGAAGATCAAATAAATCCAACAAATGGAAAAGCCCAAGATTGATCTGAGACAAACATGATAACTGCATTTTGATATGGGTAGTTCCTGATCCTTCCCAGTAGTGGTCTCCCCTACTCCCCCATTCCTTTCCCTCTGTTGTGCTAGTCAAACCAAATAACTTCTTCCTCTCCACTGCAGGTGTAAGGCAGTCCAATCCCTTTGAATATGATACAAAGCCAAGAGGCAAACTGAAGAATCTCATTTGATGGTAGAAAGTGCATGTATCCAATCTAGCATGCTGGTTACCAACTATGTGGTATCAAAGCACCTGGTAGCAATTTCAATCAAATCAGATACCAGGTGTATCCTGTTATGTTTCTCTGTAGCAACATCAATGTTTCCAACTTACTACAGTAACAATGCAGCAAAACATATTTTTCAACTCCATATTTTCATAACACTTCTAAGAGGCTATTTAAACAGGGTGTACAACAGAATTCTATCTCAGAAACTAAGGCATCAAGGAGAAAAACTGGATCTTTCTGGGAGTTTTTTGTGGGGGCACAGAGAATATCAGTGTACGATAGAAGGGAGGCAGAGGTAGGCAAAGCATTGTACACTCAAGGTCAACACATTCATGTTCAAAGTAAGTCTGGGTGAAGCGAGAGGGAAAAACAAAACAAAACAAAAACCAATTAAATCAAAGGAAAAAAAGGGTTTTATACAACACACTATCAAAAAGTGAAAGGAACACAGTAAATGCACAAACTGGTGGCAGGTAAGTCCATACCTATTGTGATAGGTTCTAGCATCAATCAGGTTTCTTCTCATCTGTTATCTCAAGGTTATTTAGAGATGTGGTGACTTAACAAGAGTTTCTCACAGAAGGATAGGCAAGCAGGCTTCAATCATTGGTTTCTGGATCTATCTATGTCATGCAGGCATCCAACTCGGCATCCAGGTGTCTTTTAGTTTTTGACATGTATGCATCCAACTGGTTGTTCAGCTGCTCCTTGTTCAATACAGGGCCGGTCCATGGCCTTGGCCTCAGCCTAGGTCTCCAAATTCTCCTCTTCCCCAACCTATCATGCCCCAACCTCTACCACTGATTCCACCACAACCCATAGCTCCATGCCCTAGGCCACCTCTCCCAGGACCTCTATGACCTCCATGACCTTGAACACCACCTCTTCTTAAGCCCATTTGGGGAGCTACCTCTTGTCCACCTCAGAGCAGGTTTTGACCTCGGAGCCACATCCCGCCCCTAAGTAGGGTTCTGGGGGCTCATCCCCCATGGAGTCCTCCTCTGGATAAGCCTCTCTGGATTACCGGCAGACCTCATCCTCCAATTGCTCCCCTGGCCAGGGCCCCTATATGTCGGCCTAACTGTGCCTGGAGGTTACTCTTACCCAGGTGCTACTGTAAGCTCTTCTGCTTAAGTTTTAATGCTGCCTGGACAGAGGGCCTATTCTCCACCTGCTGGGCCAGTCTTCTGTTTCTGGCACTGGCTAGATGCTGTTGTTGCTGCATCAAAGCTCAAATATTCACTGGCATCAGCTGTTTGTTCTTCAGCATATTAGTAAAGAAATGGTTTTTGTGCATTGAACCCAAGGGTCATTTAAGTAATGTGTTGTTAGGAAGGAGCTGAAGTTTCTGTTGGCTGCCTCACCACTCATTTAGAGACATCTTGGTGGTGCTTTTTAGCACAACTTTCAGCACTGATTGTGCAGCCATCTTCAAATCCCAAGAATCAAAAGAAATGGATGACAGGGCTCCTCCCAGGGCTGCCACCATGGCTGCCATAGGTGGGCTGGGGACTGGATGAACCTGAGTTGACAGAGGGGCTCAGGTTCAGTAGGTGGGCAGTTGGTTAAAAGAGTGAGATGTAGATTGTGAGGCTTGTTCGTTTAGGTTGACTACCTAACCAGCCAATTCGCCTGGTCGTCCGACCTGCCCTTTTCTGTCTTTCATCTGTGCCACCACAGCTGTCACCGCCAACTCCTGCTCGGTGTCCCCATCTTTATTCTTTTTTGAGAATCCTCCCCATTCTGCCAGCACACCTACTTAATACCTGGTGGGCACAGGTGTGTTTGATATTCTGGGAAGAATTTAGCATCTGCACTTCAGCCCACACTATCTCCAAGCAGAAACCCTGGGAAGAGGCCCCTTTGTTTCAATCAGGCTTCTGAGAGGTCATTTTCAAATAGAAGTAAAAAATGACTTCTTATGACCAGAGTGAATTTGCTTTCCTCTCTTCAAAGGCATCATCCCTGTTTATTTTTCAGATTCAAACTGAAATTTTACCTCATTTTCCCTGTACTTTAATCAATAGCTTCTGACACCTGTTCAAGCAGCTCAAGTATCTAGCAAGAACAATAAAGTATTGCCATGTTAATGTTAGAAAAATAAGATAAATTGCAACACCGAGTTCTTCTATAGACAAAGTTTAAAAGAAAAACTAGAGGAAAAATGTATCAGTTAACTTGATACTTTCTTATGTCATGGGAAAATACCACCATAATTCCTAATGTTTAAAGAAATCACAACAGAGATCATTTCCTGGCATTTTGGAGTTTCTATGAAATGATATAGGCACATAGTTTTTAACTAGATAGTGGATATCATTATGGGGAAATATGGATTGCAGTTAAATGGTTTGCAGAGGATTTGGGTGGATGGTGACCTATGATAGTGTCCCTTGCTCCATGATGTGTACACAACAGTCTTTAGCATTCCTTACACTCTGAACAGAGCCCAGGGAATGAGAACCCCTCATCTGGACCTCTGGTCTTGGGCAGCTTCATGCCCCTGCCCTGAAGATGGAGAATGTGAAATTCTGTAGCCAGGTCTACCTTCTCAGTACCCAGACCAAGGAGACTGAAAGCATTTGGAGAGGGCTTCAGGGCCTATGGGTTAAAAGCGTTCACACTCTCTTGCCAAGTTGGGATGCATGCCCCAGTACCCCATGTCATTTAGTGCTTCACAAGAACACAACAGTGAGCTTTTATGTAAAAGCATTTGTTTTTATTTTTACTAATTGAATGCTAATTTATTTTTTTTTTCTTTTTTTTTTTTTTTTTTTCTTTTTATTGTAAACAAATGGGATACATGTTGTTTCTCTGTCTGTACATGGCGTAAAGGCATACCATTTGTGTAATCATAAATTTACATAGGGTAATGTTGTTTGATTCATTCTGCCATTTTTTCCCTTCCCCCCCTCCCCTCCCACCCTTCCCCTCCATCTATACAGTCCTTCCTTCCTCCATTCCTGCCCCCCTCCCTAAACCCAACTCCAACCCCAACACTAACCCTTCCCACCCCCATTATGTGTCATCATCCACTTATTAGCGATATCATTCTTCCTTTGGTTTTTTGAGATTGGCTTATCTCACTTAGCATGATATTCTCCAGTTTCATCCATTTGCCTGCAAATGCCATCATTTTATCATTCTTTATGGCTGAGTAATATTCCATTGTATATATATACCACATTTTCTTTATCCATTCATCAATTGAAGGACATCTAGGTTGGTTCCACAATCTGGCTATTGTGAACTGAGCAGCTATGAACATTGATGTGGCTGTATCTCTGTAATATGCTGATTTTAAGTCCTTTGGGTATAGGCCAAGGAGTGGGATAGCTGGGTCAAATGGTGTTTCCATTCCAAGTTTTCTAAGGAATCTCCACACTGCTTTCCAGAGTGGCTGCACTAATTTGCAGCCCCACCAGCAATGTAAGAGTGTACCTTTCTCCCCACATCCTCGCCAACACCTGTTGTTGCTTGTATTCTTGATAATTGCCATTCTAATTGGGGTGAGATGGAATCTTAGGGTGGTTTTGATTTGCATTTCTCTTATTACTAGAGATGTTGAACATTTTTCCATATGTTTGTTGATTGCTTGTACATCTTCTTCTGTGAAGTGTCTATTCATTTCCTTAGCCCATTTGTCAATTGGATTATTTACATTCTTGGTGTAGAGTTTTTTGAGTTCTTTATAGATTCTGGAGATTAGCGCTCTATCTGAAGTATGATTGGCAAAGATTTTCTCCCACTCTGTAGGCTCTTTCTTTGCATTGCTGATAGTTTCCTTTGCTGAGAGAAAGCTTTTTAGTTTGAATCTATCCCAGTTATTAATTCTTGCTTTTATTTCTTGTGCTATGGAAGAAGAACTCATTCCAATACTTCTCAAAGTATTCCAGAAAATAGAAGAGGAGGGAACTCTCCCAAACTCATTCTATGAAGCCAATATTACCCTGATTCCTAAACCAGACAGAGACACATCGAGGAAAGAAAATTTCAGACCAATATCCTTAATGAACATCGACGAAAAAATTCTCAACAAAATTTTAGCAAATCGCATACAAAAACATATTAAAAAGATAGTGCACCATGATCAAGTGGGTTTCATCCCAGGGATGCAAGGTTGGTTCAACATCAGGAAATCAATAAATGTCATTCACCATATCAATAGACTTAAAGTCAAGAATCACATGATTATTTCGATAGATGCAGAAAAAGCATTTGATAAAATACAGCACCCCTTCATGCTCAAAACACTAGAAAAAATAGGGATAGTGGGAACATTCCTTAACATTGTAAAGGCCATCTATGCTAAACCCATGGCTAATATCATTCTTAATGGTGAAAAACTGAAAGCATTCCCTCTAAAAACTGGAACAAGGCAGGGATGCCCTCTTTCACCACTTCTATTCAATATCGTCCTTGAAACTCTAGCCAGAGCAATTAGACAGACCAAAGAAATTAAAGGGATACGAATAGGAAAAGAAGAACTCAAACTATCCCTATTTGCTGATGATATGATTGTATACTTAGAGGAACCAGGAAATTCCACCAGAAAACTTTTAGATCTCATAAGTGAATTCAGTAAAGTAGCGGGATATAAGATCAATGCACATAAATCGAAGGCATTTTTATATATAAGCGATGAATCTTCAGAAAGAGAAATTAGGAAAACTACCCCATTCACAATAGCTTCGAAAAAAATAAAGTATTTGGGAATCAATCTCACAAAAGAGGTGAAAGACCTCTACAATGAGAACTACAGAACACTAAAGAAAGAAATTCAAGAAAACCTTAGAAGATGGAAAGATCTCCCATGTTCTTGGATAGGAAGAATTAATATTGTCAAAATGGCCATACTACCAAAAGTGCTATACAGATTCAATGCAATTCCAATTAAAATCCCAATGGTGTACCTTACAGAAATAGAGCAAGCAATTATGAAATTCATCTGGAAGAATAAAAAACCCAGAATAGCTAAAGCAATCCTTGGCAGAAAGAGTGAAGCAGGGGGTATCGCAATACCAGATCTTCAACTCTACTACAAAGCAATAGTAACAAAAACGGCATGGTATTGGTACCAAAATAGAAAGGTGGATCAATGGTACAGAATAGAGGACACGGACACAAACCCAAATAAATACAATTTTCTCATACTAGACAAAGGGGCCAAAAATATGCAATGGAGAAAAGATAGCCTCTTCAACAAATGGTGCTGGGAGAATTGGAAATCCATATGCAACAGAATGAAACTAAACCCATATCTCTCACCATGCACAAAACTAAACTCAAAATGGATTAAGGATCTTGGAATCAGACCAGAGACCTTGCATCTTATAGAAGAAAAAGTAGGTCCAGAGCTTCAACATGTCGGCTTAGGACCAGACTTCCTCAACAGGACTCCCATAGCACAAGAAATGAATGCTAATTTAAATATTTTCATACCTTCTGCATGTCAAATGTAGTGTATCCTTAGACAGCATTGGGCAGGATGACTCCCAGATCATAGTCTTTGTTTTGAGAGAATAGGGTCTGAACCCATGAATTATGTTCCTGAGTCCATGTCATCAAAATCTTCCAAAATTAGTGTATCTAGAATATTGTTTTCATTTTACCTGTAAATGCGAAATGGAATTTTGATGGGGAAAATCAAATTGAGGGAGGTTAAGAAGACTATCAGAATTGGAGTGAGGAGCATAGGACTTGGATTGGGCAAGCTGTGGTTTTAGACTTTTCTCTACTGTCTCATCCAGTCACAGCAGCTACTCTTTAAGAGCCAACGTTTTGCCTGTACAAACTAACCCCCACGCACATACAGCTACACACTCACATACACCAGGCCATCCTGAGATCCCATCAGTTCAGAAAGTAACATCATGAGCCAAACCTAGTGAGAGCCCATGTAAATGGCAGCTGGTCTCCCTGCCCCACAGCAGAAACCAAAACCCAAATTCATCCACTACACTTGACAACAAATTATATTCTACTTATTGCTCAGGAAGTGGGCTTCTGCAGAGTGAAATGAATCACAGGTCCAAATGACCCTGGGTTTTATGCTCTGGAGCCATGCATGTACCCCCTTTCAGTCACCTGGAAGGGGTAGATGTGCGGTGTGGGTTTCAAGTTGTATTCCTCACAAGTGAAAACTGCAGAGCTTTGATGACTCCAGGACCAGTAGGAACTGAGTCATATAGGAGAATATATGGTGAAAAAGGTTCTTTGTTCAGTTTCCTGATGTTATGGCTTCAGGCCCATTAGCTTTGTTGTCATTATTTTGCTCATTAGAACAAAGGATCCAGAGGGAAACTGGCCAGTGGGGAGTAGAGCAGAGTTAACTCTCCCCAAATGTCTTCATTCCATTGACAATGTTTCTACCATTTTCCATTGCAAATGCTTTCCCTGGGTATTCTTCTGATGTACTTCCCCCTGAAATAGTTTCTTAGGTGTAATAGAGGTTTAATTATGGACTCCTTAGTTTCAGGGCCTGGAAGTTCATACAGACATTGTGTCACTGATTCGCCCATGAAATATTTCATGGTACTTACTTCCAGATCCCAACTGGCTACCTGATCTTGGCCTGGGAGTTGGCAGCAAAAGCTCAGATGAAGTGATTTTAGTAAAGATTCCTCCTTGTTCCTGATAATGCAGGAGAGTTCCTTCTCCATGGAAGTTTCATTTTTCCGAATTTACAGTGGATTGGCAGTGAAATTGAAGAGGTCCTTTATCGCGCTCCCTCTGCCCACAGAGAGAGACACGACAAACATCTGAAGCTTTGGAAGTTTATTATGTACAGTCCCTCTCCTACACTTCCCTTACTCCTAGCTTCCGCGCACTCCCAGCTTCTCTTCTCTCAGCTTCTCCCAGCTTCCGCGCACTCTCAGCTTCCAGCTCAGCTTCAGCCTCCGCCTCCGCCACTTCTTCCGCTTCTGCCTCTCCACTCTCCCACCCACCAGGCTTATATACACTTCAACCAATCAGGGGAGAGTACACGAGGTAAACGCGGACAGCTGCAAGCATAGGATAGGTACACGAGGGGGGCATGCTCTAGTCACATCGTTAACTAGCCAATCATTGAAATTCGCTGGTTGTTTACTGTATAGCTGGCCACTTTTGGCTCAGCGTCAGGCGCCATCTTGACCATGCCCAAGGCTGGGGGTCCTGGAAACCCCGACAGATCCCCCTTCTTTACTATTAAACTAAGGCTCGGGACCATGTCTGTCTTAGGCTGAGTGGTCAGCATATGTCCTTACCCGTCATCAGAGCCTGCAGAGCATGCTGCAGCTCCTGTCTTAGGTTGGTACACAGCCACCTCCTTCATTACCCGTCTTTGACTACCGGTCCAGCATCAAGAGCCATACTAATGGGGGGCTGTCGGCCTTTAGGGCGGTCATGGCCTGATGAAAGATAATTTAATCTCTCTATTGGCTAGCTCGTAGATGCATGCCAAAACGAATGAAGAGAAGGAGGGCCAAGGCAGAGGAGTACCACCATAGCTCCTAAGCCTGCCCGCTGTTTGACAAATCTATAAACAGAAGAAAAACCATATAGCCATATTAAATACAGAAACAATATACATCCCAGTAGAGTTACAATACGGGCAACACAAAACAGCTCTCAGGGAATAAACGCATCCCAGTCCCAAAAGTTCTTGCAAGGTATCCCCTTGTTCTTATAGTGAGTCCACTCTCTGATAGAGTCTCTATGGTCTGCAAGGCTGCAGCTGCATTCTTGGCCAAATGATCGTTGTTATGGTTGTGTCAATGCTGCTACTGCAAGGACTGTGATGACAATGATCACGGCTGTTGCAATGTCAAAGCCTCTTCTGCTTCTCGACAATAGCACTGGCAATTCTACATCTGCAACAGAAACTAGGACTGGTAGGAAGATAGAAATGTGCAAATTGCACGGGTGGCAAAAGAACCATTCCAGCATTGTGAGAGATAGCACACGGTAAGTGAACAGTTAAGAGGTGTTACTAGAAATGTTAGTTGGTAGGAACATAAAAGGGAGGAAATACACAAGCTGACGTGGGAGGAAAAGCAACACCACAGCTAGGGTCAGCAGAACGAGTTGCTCTACTCTGGGTCTGATTTGTAGTATGATTCCAACGGCAAAGTGCAGAAATTCCTCCTGTTAAAGCAAAGAAAGACTAGAGATATCCTTGTCACCAAAAACAGCACGACCTGAAAAATCATCAGTAGAATTGACAGGCTTTTAGAGGAATTGGTGAAAACAAGAAAAGGAAGGATAAAAAATGTGTTAGTTAGAAGTGAAAAATATGGCCAGGCTAACAATGGCCCATAGGTTCCGGGTTTGCCTTTCCGTCTGAGTTTTTGTTATTGGAGGAAGGCTCAGACTCGCCATTGCGAGGAGGAGCAGCATCACTTGCATGCTGTAAAACTCTGATTAGCCTTTCTGGAATCCAGACTGGAGTCTGTTGATCCTGTGGGAAAATACAAACAGACCCTTGGACCCAACGAAGGACTGCATCCGGTCCTTTCCAACAACCTGTCAGGATATCTTTCCATTTTGCCCATACTTGAGGAGTATTATGGGGATTATAATGTCGATCAGCTGCAGAATGGCCATCCCTATCCAGAGTTAAGAAATTTAGAATGAAAAGAACTAAATTAAGTTTATCTTTAGGAGACTTGTAGGAGGCTCCTATTCCCCCTTTTTTTTTTTTATTTATTTTTTTTACGTTTACATAGGGTAAGGATGTTTATTATATTTTTCCCCTCCCCCCCACCCCTCCCACCCCTCTTTTCCCTCTACACAGTCCTTCTTTCCTTCATTCTTACTGCTCTCCTTAGCCTAACTCTAAACCTAACCCTAAACCTAATGCTAGCCTGTCCCACCCCCCATTATATGTCCTCATCCGCTTATGAGCGAGATCATTCATCCTTTAGTTTTTTGAGATTGGCTTATCTCACTTAGCATGATATTCTCCAATTTCGACCATTTGCCTACAAATGCCATAATTTTATCATTCTTCATTGCGGAGTAATATTCCATTGTATAAATATGCCACAGTTTCTTTATCAATTCATCAACTGAAGGGCATCTAGGTTGGTTCCACAATCTGGCTATGGTGAATTGAGCAGCAATGAACATTGATGTGGCTGTATCTCTGTAGTATGCTGATTTTAAGTCCTTTGGGTATAGGCCAAGGAGTGGGATAGCTGGGTCAAATGGTGTTTCCATTCCAAGCTTTCTGAGGAATCTCCACACTGCTTTCCAGAGTGGTTGCACTAATTTGCAACCCCACCAGCAATGTATGAGTGTTCCTTTTTCACCACATCCTCGCCAACACCTATTGTTGCTTGTATTCTTGATAATCGCCATTCTAATTGGGGTGAGATAAATCTTAGGGTAGTTTTGATTTGCATTTCCCTTATTACTAGGGATGTTGAACATTTTTTCATATATCTGGTGATTACTTGTACATCTTCTTCTGTGAAGTGTCTGTTCATTTCCTTAGCCCATTTGTTGATTGGATTATTTGTATTCTTCGTGTAGAGTTTTTTGAGTTCTTTATAGATTCTGGAAATTAGCGCTCTATCTGAGGTATGGTTGGCAAAGATATTCTCCCACTCTGTAGGCTCTCTCTTCACATTTCTGATAGTTTCCTTTGCTGAGAGAAAGCTTTTTAGTTTGAATCTATCCCAGTTGTTTATTCTTGCTTTTATTTCTTGTGCTATGGGAGTCCTGTTAAGGAAATCTGAACCTGAGCCAACAAGCTGAAGATTTGGACCTACTTTTTCTTCTATAAGATGCAGGGTCTCTGGTCTGATTCCGAGGTCCTTGATCCATTTTGAGTTGAGTTTTGTGTAGGGTGAGAGATAGGGGTTTAGTTTCATTCTATTGCATATAGTTTTCCAGTTTTCCCAGCACCATTTGTTGAAGAGGCTATCTTTTCTCCATTGCATATTGTTGGAACCTTTGTCTAGTATGAGAAAATTGTATTTATTTGGGTTTGTGTCCATGTCCTCTATTCTGTACCATTGATCTACCTGTCTATTTTGGTACCAATACCATGCCGTTTTTGTTACTATTGCTTTGTAGTAGAGTTGAAGATCTGGTATTGCAATACCCCCTGCTTCGCTCTTGCTACTGAGGATTGCTTTAGCTATTCTAGGTTTTTTATTCTTCCAGATGAATTTCATAATTGCTTGCTCTATTTCTGCGAGGTACATCATTGGGATTTTAATTGGAATTGCATTGAATCTGTATAGAACTTTAGGTAGTATAGCCATTTTGATGATATTAATTCTGCCTATCCAGGAACATGGGAGATCTTTCCATCTTCTAAGGTTTTCTTGAATTTCTTTCTTTAGTGTTCTGTAGTTCTCATTGTAGAGGTCTTTCACCTCTTTTGTGAGATTGATTCCCAAGTATTTTATTTTTTTCGATGCTATTGTGAATGGGGTAGTTTTCCTAATTTCTCTTTCTGAAGATTCATCACTTATGTATAAAAATGCATTGGATTTATGAGCATTGATCTTGTAACCTGCTACTTTACTGAATTCACTTATGAGTTCTAAAAGTTTTCTGGTGGAATTTCCAGGTTCCTCTAAATATATAATCATGTCATCAGCGAACAGGGATAGTTTGAGTTCTTCTTTTCCTATTCGTATCCCTTTAATTTCTTTGGTTTGTCTGATTGCTCTGGCTAGAGTCTCAAGGACGATGTTGAATAGAAGCGGTGAAAGAGGGCATCCCTGCCTTGTTCCAGTTTTTAGGGGGAACGCTTTCAGTTTTTCACCATTTAGAATGATATTAGCCATGGGCTTAGCGTAGATGGCCTTTATAATGTTTAGGAATGTTCCCATTACCCCAATTTTTTCTAGTGTTTTGAGCATGAAGGGATGCTGTATTTTATCAAATGCTTTTTCTGCATCTATTGAAATAATCATGTGATTCTTAACTTTAAGTCTGTTGATATGGTGAATGACATTTATTGATTTCCGAATGTTGAACCAACCTTGCATCCCTGGGATAAAACCCACTTGATCGTGGTGCACTATCTTTTTAATATATATTTGTATGCGATTTGCTAAAATTTTGTTGAGAATTTTTGCATAGATGTTCATTAAGGATATTGGTCTGAAATTTTCTTTCCTTGATGTGTCTCTGTCTGGTTTAGGTATCAGGGTGATATTGGCTTCATAGAATGAGTTTGGTAGGGTTCCCTCCTCTTCTATTTCATGGAATAGTTTGAGGAGTATTGGAATGAGCTCTTCTTTAAAGGTTTTGTAGAACTCGGCTGAGAACCCATCTGGTCCTGGACTTTTCTTTGTTGGTAGGCTTTTGATGACCTCTTCTATTTCATTGCTTGAAATTGGTTTATTTAAGTTGTGTATGTCCTCCTCGTTCAGTTTAGGTAGTTCATATGTCTCTAGAAATTTGTTGATGTCTTCAAGGTTTTCTGTTTTGTTGGAGTATAGATTTTCGAAATAGCTTCTAATTATGTTTTGTATTTCACTCGTGTCTGTTGTGATGTTTCCTTGTTCATTCCGAATTTTAGTAATTTGAGTTTTCTCCCTCTTTCTCTTTGTTAGTGTGGCTAAGGGTTTATCAATTTTATTTATTTTTTCAAAGAACCAACTATTTATTTTATTAATTTTTCCGATTGTTTCTTTTGTTTCGATTTCGTTGATTTCGGCTCTGATTTTAACTATTTCCTGTCTTCTACTACTTTTGGTATTGGTCTGCTCTTCTTTTTCTAGTGCTTTGAGCTGTAGTGTTAACTCGTTTATTTGTTGATTTCTACTTCTTTTTTTGAATGCACCCCATGAAATAAATCTTCCTCTAAGTACTGCTTTCATAGTGTCCCAGAGATTTTGATATGATGTGTCTTTGTTCTCATTTACTTCTAAGAATTTTTCTATTTCCCTCCTGATGTCTTCTGTTATCCATTCATCATATAATAGTGTATTATTTAGTCTCCAGGTATTGGAGAAGTTTCTGTTTTTTATTCTGTCATTTATTTCTAATTTCAATCCATTATGATCTGATAGAGTACAAGGTAGTATCTCTATCTTCTTGTATTTACTAACAGTAGCTTTGTGGCATAAAATATGGTCTATTTTAGAGAAGGATCCATGTGCTGCTGAGAAGAAAGTGTATTCATTCTTTGTTGGATGGTATATTCTATATATGTCCGTTAAGTCTAAATTGCTGATTGTGTTGTTGAGATCTATAGTTTCTTTATTCAATTTTTGTTTGGACGATCTATCCAGTGGTGAGAGAGGTGTGTTAAAATCGCCTAGTATTATTGTGTTGTGGTCTATTTGATTTCTGGAATTGAGAAGGATTTGTTTGACGTACGTGGATGAGCCAATGTTCGGGGCATAGATATTTATGATTGTTATGTCTTGCTGATTTATGCTTCCCTTAAGCAGCATGTAATGTCCTTCTTTATCCCTTCTGACTAGTTTTGGTTTGAAGTCCACATTATCTGAGATGAGGATGGATACTCCAGCTTTTTTGCCTTGTCCGTGTGCATGGTATGTTTGTCCCCATCCTTTCACCTTTAGTCTATGGGTGTCTCTTTCTATGAGATGAGTCTCTTGCAGGCAGCATATTGTTGGATTTTTCTTTTTAATCCAATCTGCCAGTCTGTGTCTTTTGATTGATGAATTCAGGCCATTAACATTCAGGGTTATTATTGTGATATGATTTGTATTCCCAGTGAATTGACTCATATTTGTTTTTGACATGATTTGGTTTCTCCTTTATTTGGCTATTCCTTTAGGCTAGCGCCTCCTGTTGCTGATTTGCATCGTTGTTTTTCATCTCTTCCTCATGGAATATTTTGCTGAGAATGTTCTATAATGCTGGCTTTCTTTTTGTAAATTCCTTTAGCTTTTGTTTATCATGGAAGGATCTTATTTCATCGTCAAATTTGAAGGTAAGTTTTGCTGGGTATAAGATTCTTGGTTGGCATCCATTTTCTTTCAGGGCTTGGTATATGTTGTTCCAGGCCCTTCTAGCTTTTAGGGTCTGGATTGAAAAATCTGCTGATATTCTTATTGGTTTCCCTCTGAATGCAATTTGATTCTTTTCTCTCGCGGCCTTTAAAATTCTGTCTTTATTTTGTATGTTAGGTATTTTCATAATAATGTGCCTTGGTGTGGGTCTGTTGTAATTTTGTATGTTTGGAGTTCTATAAGCCACTTGTACTTGGTTTTCCATTTCGTTCCCTTTTTGTTTATTTAGACAATTTTTTAAAGTAAGATGTGCTCTTTCCACAATGCCCTGTCCCTGAGGATTATAGGGGATGCCAGTGACTGATTGGATGTTAAATGTTTGTAAAAACAACCGGAAGCTTTTAGAAGTATAAGCAGGACCATTATCTGTTTTAATAACTTTAGGTATGCCCCAGCCAGCAAATGCTTGTAGGCAGTGTTGAATGACATCTTTTACCTTTTCTCCAGAAGGAGCGGAAGACATAATGACCCCTGAAGCAGTGTCTACTGACACATGTACATACTTAACAGTACCAAATTCAGAAATATGGGTTACATCCATCTACCAAATATGACCAGGCAGCAGTCCCCTGGGGTTAACTCCAAAGGATTGTACTGGGATTAAAGGAGCACAATGTTGACAATTTTTTACTATTTGTCGAGCCATACATTTAGATATAGGAAATTTTCTGCTCAAAGTAGTGGAATTTACATGGAATTTTTCATGAAAGAGTTTTGCTTGTTCCTCTATGGAAAAAACAAAGATCGATTTGGTGGCCATATCTACCAAGTCATTAGCATTGGCCAAAGGTCCTGGTAAATTAGAATGAGCTCTAATATGTCCTACATAGAATAGATGTTTACGCTGTAGGATAAGGTTTTGTAGCGTAGTAAAATAAGAAGCTACCGTGGACATGGAAGAAATATGAGGTACCGTTTCAAGAACCTGTAAAGCATTAACGATATATAAGCTATCAGATAGAAGATTGAATGGCTGATTATCTGCTAATTTAAAGGCTAATATTACAGCTGCAAGTTCAGTAACCTGTGCGGAGTTGGGTGGAACTATTATGGTGTGAAGTTGTTTACTGATAAGTACTGCACCTACTCCATTTTTGGAGCCATCAGTAAAAATTGTTACACAGTCTTTAAGAGGCTGGACACTAGTCACTTTTGGAAAAACTATGGGAGTATTTTTACAGAATTGAATCCAGGGATGTTGGGGATAATGGTTATCGAACTGAGCTGAAGTGGAACAATATAATACTGACCAATCATCATCATTATTAATTAGCCATTTAATTTGCTGAGTGGAATAAGGAGTTATAATAATAGACGGATGGATTCCAAAAACAGTAATGCAAGATTCTATTCCCTTGAATATTACCTGAGCAATAGCTTGGGGATATGATTGCAATGTTTTAGCCGGAGAGCTAGGGAGATTTATACTTTGCAGAGGTCCTCCTTGCCAAACTATGCCAAAAGCGGTATGCTTCTCTGAGATTATGATTAAACTTAATGGTTGAGTAGGATCACAACGATCAATGTAACACTGCTGAAGTCTATTCTCTACTAGCTGTAAGGATATCTGTGCTTCGGGAGTAAGTTTCCCAGGGGAATTCAAGTCAGGATTACCTTTTAATATATCGAATAAAGGTTTTAATTCCCCTGTGGATAATTTTAAATAGGATCTGATCCAGTTAATGTCACCTAAGAGTTTCTGAAAATCGTTCAAGGTATTCAATTGATCTGTCCTGATGGTCAACCTTGTTGGTCTGACTGTAGTAGCAGTGAGCCTTGTACCCAGATATTCTTGGATCTCCTCTAATTGTAATTTTTCAGGAGCTATCGTTAGTCCTCTCTTTTCTAATGCTTGAGTTATAAATTGTAATGCTTCTAACAAAACTTCTTTTTCTGGATGGCAAATAAGTATGTCATCCATATAATGATAAATCAACAATCTCTTAAACTTTGTCTAGTAGTTGTTAACGCTTTATCTACGTATATTTGACATATAGTAGGACTGTTAGCCATACCTTGAGGCAACACGGTCCATTCGAATCTCTGGTCAGGCTGAGTGTGATTAAGAGAGGGCAAAGTAAAAGCAAATCTCCAACAATCATTTTTGTGTAAGGGTATAGAGAAAAAGCAATCTTTTAAATCCAGAATAATAGTAGGCCAATTTTTTGGTAGTGCAGTGACAAGAGGGAGTCCACATTGGATGGGTCCCATAGGGTACATTTGTTCATTTATGGCTCTTAAATCATGTAATAACCTCCATTTTCCTGATTTTTTCTTTGTTAAGAATATTGGCGTATTCCAAGGAGAGGTAGAATGTTGTAAATGACCTGCTTGTACCTGCTCTTGTACTAACTTATGAGCTGCCTCTAGCTTCTCTTTTGTTAGGGGCCGCTGTGGAATCCAGCGAGGCTTATCATCTTTCCATATTGTAGGGATTGATGGTTTATCAGTGGCCCCTAGGAAAAACCCAATCCATGAGAATCATTTTTTGGTGGAAGTAAAGGCAGTGGTTGGGTAGATCCTTGACTATGTCTTCCTAATCCTTTTTTATCATCATAGTTCATATTTTGTAACATATTTCTTACAGGAGTCCCTTGGTAAGTCTGATCAGTGGTGAGTTTCATATCCATTTGCTGCAGGACGTCTCGTCCCCATAGGCTAATAGGAACATTACAGACATATGGCTGAAATATTCCTGTGTGTCCCTCTGTATCTTTCCACGATAATGAGGAAGCACTTTGATTGGGGCTTTCTGCTACTCCTAAGCCTCTCAAGCTCTGAGCTGCTGTGATCAATGGCCAGTGCTTTGGCCAGACCATTGCGCTAATAATACTTTTGTCTGCTCCCATATCTAATAAACCTGTAAATTCCATATTTCCCACTTTTAATTTTAGGAGGGGCCTCTGTCCCATATCCATAGTAAGGTTTATTAAAGTGGTTCCTGTTGATCCAAAACCTCCTTGTCTTTTATTTGTATTTTTACTGGGCCACAAAGAATGTCGACTGGGCAATATAAGCATTTGTGCAATGCGATCCCCTGGAGAGATGACCGTAATTCCTTTTGGTGAAGAGACCAAGGCTTTTATTTGTCCAGTGAAATCAGGATCAATAACCCCTGGGTGTACTATAAGTCCTTTTAGTGTTGAGGAACCTCTACCTAGTAATAGTCCTACACTGTTCTGTGGGATTTTTTCATGCCAATCAGTATCAATCATCTGCACCCCCATATCTGGGGTTAGTATGAGTCTGGAGGTGGCACAGATGTCCAATCCTGCACTCCCTGAGGTGGCCCTGCGCTCCCCTTCTCTGTGGGAGGATACCACCGTCGGGGAACTTGTTGAATTACCCCGTATATTTGTTGCGGGCCCCGGGGAGGGCCCTGTCTCCCGTTTTTTTGAAGTTTAGGATTCAACCCTAGGAAATTATCCTCCCTATCTCTAATAGGCTGACAGGCACTATTCCAATGACTTCCTCTTCTGCATCTTGGACATAGCCCTGGGGCATAAGGTGTGACAGGTTTTACTATAGTTATCTCTTGTCTTTTGTTAGGGCATTATCTCCTTGCTGCTGATTTTGTGCATCTATTGAAGCGTATTGGCCTTCTCCTATTAACATCTCAACATTTCTATCGGGAAACCTTGCCACTATGTTTCTGCAAGCAGTTTCAACAGCTATTTCTTGCCACTGAGCTTCTCCAATTAGACATTGTCCTCCAGATAACACTGCTCTGCATAGCTGTTTCCAAATAGTCTTAACTGCCTCTTTAAAGTTTTTTCAATGGTTGATGGTATCTCCATTTGCTCCTCAAATACGGGCAGGTTCTACAGATTTTGAAGCTCTTTTTATTAGGCTTAGGTTTCTCCTACCTTTTTCCCCTTGTTCTTAAGTTTTCACTACCACTTGGTTATTTCTTTTTGGGGGTTCTTTGTGTTAGACTTAGTTCCTTTTTTCCCTTGTTCTTAAATTTTTTGAGCAATTATTTTCTAGGTCACCACCACTCAATTTTTTCTCACTTTATTCTCTTTAAGCGTTCTTTTCTGTTACTATTAAATCCTGTTCATGAAGATCCCCCTTGTGGCACACTGAGCAGCTTTTCTTACTTTAGCTGTTTTTTCCCTCAATGGCGTCCCATGGTTTTTTAATAGCCCCCTGAGGGGTTGCTGCATTCAGACCCCATTGTTACTAATTTGAATGGCTTTAGTTATGGCAGTTACAATAACAAACAGTGGCCTAGCTGCCAGGAGCAACGAGATTACTGAAAGGAAAACTATCAAGTGTGCATTAGAATTTTTATAGCGGCTTTTCACGTACTACCTACACCCTAATTGGACCGCTTCAAACGTGTTTCTACTTTCACTTTAATTAGACCGCGTTCCACGCGTCACGACCGCCGACGGCGTATCGCGATACCTTTTGACCCGCGTTCTACGCGTCAGGATCCCGATACCTTTTAACCCGCGTTCTACGCGTCAGGATCCCGATACCTTTTAACCTGCGTTCTACGCGTCAGGATCCCGATACCTTTTAACCTGCGTTCTACGCGTCAGGTCCGCTGATGGCGCGTCCCGATACCTTTCAACCGGACCGCACTCCGCGTGTCCCCAGGACCGCTGATAGCGTATCCTGATACCCTTTAACTTTTTTTATAACCGGTTTAACTTGTATACAAAAAAAATTTTTCAAATATCTTACCTTGTTTTCTTTTATAAGGCCTTCATCTTCCCTTCATGTCCCGGGTTTCGGCACCAGTTATCTCGCTCCCTCTGCCCGCAGAGAGAGACACGACAAACGTCTGAAGCTTTGGAAGTGTCGGGGTTTCGGCCGGACCCCTGGCCCTAGGTGTGGCAAGGCTAAGATGGCGCCTGGCAGTGAGCCAGAGCAGTTAACTTTTGCACAAACAACTGACATTATTTTGAGGAAGTTCCAGGGATTGGCTAAGCTCCCTGATGGACAGTACAGGTCCACTATATGCCTGCCTTCGCTGCCTGTATCTGTTAATGCTCTCCCCTTGTGCGAAAATGCTGATTGGTTACAAGTACTGTATATATTGGAGTATAAGTTCCTCAAAGAGAGGAACAAAGGAAGAACTGAGAGGATGGGGGTGCGCGCAATAAAAGGGCTGAAAAGAACCAGGTGTCGTGTCTCTCTGCGGGCAGGGAGCGCGACAAATGGTGCCGAAACCCGGGATCCAAAGAACAATAACTTTTCACAGACAAGGGTAAGTTAAGTGGTAAGTAATAAAGTAATAAAATAATAAAGCAATAAAGTAATAAAGTAAGTAAGGCTAGAAAGCCCGGTAACAGAGAAATATTAATAGGCTTTAAGCCCGGTAGCAGAGAAATATTAATAGGCTTTAAGCCCGGTAGCAGAGAAATATTAATAGGCTTTAAGCCCGGTAGCAGAGAAATATTAATAGGCTTTAAGCCCGGTAGCAGAGAAATATTAATAGGCTTTAAGCCCGGTAGCAGAGAAATATTAATAGGCTTTAAGCCCGGTAGCAGAGAAATATTAATAGGCTTTAAGCCCGGTAGCAGAGAAAGATTATAGGCTGAAAGCCCGGTAAAAGTTCACAGAAGGCAGGTTCGTTGCCCAGTAAAATTAGTTAGTTTCAATTTATGAAGTGGTACCAAACTGTGTGTATGGTGTGTTATTTTTGTGTTTGTTGTGTGGCTTGTTTGTGTGCTCAGAGCTCTTAGTGCTGTAAGATTTAATCATAGGAACAGAACTGTCTGGGACTGGAATGTAGCAGCCTCTTAGGGAGTTGTTGGGGAATCACGGACATTGACACCGGTGAAGACTCGAGACCTGTGGGCAATAGTTAAAAAACACTCTTTTGTGGAGCCTCTGACTGAGGGCAGTCAGGTTTTGGAGAAAATATAAGAGAAAAGGTCTAAAACATCAAATAGGGCATCAATAAGATCAGGGACAAACAAAAATAAAAATGAAAGTGGGTGTAAGGAACAACTTGTTAGAAAGAGGGAAATCAGTTTAGGGGAGGGTCCCCCTAGGCAGAGAGCTCAGCAGCTCCATTCCTTAAAAGTAGTAAAAAATAATGTTTTGTGATTTTCTGCATTCAAACCTAACCTGATTTCTCAACCAGGAAAAAAAGGGTTAAAAAGTCCTGGGTGATCCTCCCTCCCCCTGCCACATTGGAATGTAAAGTCTCAAGGAGAAAAGGGGGGTAACCTAAAGATAAGAAGAAAAGAAGAAAAAAAGTGTCCGTTTTAAATTCCTGGGCCGCTGCATAAAACTGACTTATTCTTCAGGATTCTTGTTTTGTTTTGTTTTTTCTTTAATGCTGTATTTTTGAGCTCATAATTTTAATCCTACATACCTAGGTTAATGATTTTATTTTTGATCAGTTCTATTTTTTATTCAACTGAAGTTTTTTAAACAGCTGTTTCATTGCAATGAACATTCACCTATAAATTACTAGGCCTTTGATTTTGTGTTATTTGTATGTCGTACTGTCTGGTGTTATGTCTTATCTGCATCAAAACTGAGCGCTCTTAAAATTAAAATTTATAAATGGATCCAAATACTTTTATTCACGTGATTTAAAAGGGTTCAATTTAAATTGGGTAAACTAATAAAAGTAAAATATTTTTAAAAAATAACTTACAAGTCTCCAGGTGGTCAAACTAATGAAATGTTAATGTTAAACAATGTCTAATATCAATTGCTTCTAGGACTTTTCTTCAGCAGGAAAGAGGCAACGGATCCTGTTCAGGACACTTGTCTGATATCTTGGTTTTTATAAAATAAATAAATTGGAGTTAACATGTATGGGATTACTCAAATGTGTTTGTAGAGACGTCTGGTTAATTTACAAAGTTAAAATGCTAATTGTTAAATAGCATCAGGTACTCTTAACTCCTTTTATTCCATGGGGTATCATACTTAAACCTTATTGGTGTTCTCATAGGATGGTAAATAAAAGGGTTTAAAATTGCTTTGTGTCATCACTAAACTAAAAACAAGGTTACTAAAAGTTATGTCCTAACAAGTGGAATTCTATATACATAGGGTCCCAAAAGTTTCAACTGTGTTTCAATTAAGAGTACTATCAACAACAATATATTTAATCTTATTAAAATAGGGTGACTTATTTAAATTCAGAAATTTCATAAGAGTTGTTTCAGAATGTAAACAAAAAGGGGTCAACAAATAGGAAAGAGAAAATAAAAGGTTCTGGGTTTGAAAATGTATTTAATAAAAAGGAAAACAAAATGTTTCTGGATAAGAAAGTCTGTGTGTAACAAAGGGCAAGTTTCAACAAGTCTGTGTGTAACTAAGTTGGTTGTGTGTATGTAAAACAGCTAAAGCTATTTAAGGTTTTTCCTAAGGTGAAATACTAATGTTCTGATATAAGCCAAAGTTTAATCTATATGGTAAAATGACATGGTAAAATAACAAAGTTTTCTTAAAAAAACCAATTCATTCTTAACTTTGTGTCTCTTAAGTTTTATTAAAAATAGGGGTTTATACAATTATGGTTAAGCAACTGTTAAAAATTTGTACTACGTTATAAAGTCTAAATTTTTCTTTAAAAACTAAAATTGGTAAGAACCAATTCCTCACTAAAATTAAAATAACTCTAACCACAGATGTACCTTATGACCCACAAAAACAAGGTATTGTTGAACATACACATCTCACCCTCAAAAATGTTCTTTATAAACAAAAAGGGGGAATAGAGGAGACCTTCAGGTCCCCTAAAGATAAACTTTCTCTTTGTCTCTTTGTTTGGGGTTTTTTTTAACTCTGGGTAATAAGGGTAACCCGGTGCTTTACTGGAGCTGCGGCTCAGTTTGTGTGCTTCTACGGAATAAACTAACTTACTACCTCTTTTTAGTCTCTTAGGAGGAACAGTTCAACTATGTAACAAAACAACTGCTTCTTTCAATTGTACTTTAGATTTGTGCTAAAATGCTTCTAGGTTCCTGCTGGCAGACTTAATGTGTGTTCCTACCTTCCTACCAGTCCCAGTCTCTGTTACAGATGCAAAATTGCCAGTGTTACTATCAAGAAACAGGAGAGAATTTGACATCACAGCGGCTATGGTCACTGCAATAGTGGTTTCTGCAACAGCAGCACTAGCAACTGCCATACCTACAGCAACAGCAGTCAATCACTTGACCGAAAATATAGCTGCAGCCTTACAGACTAAAGAGACCCTAAACCAACATCTAACAGCAGGCATACTCCTTATGAACCAGCGAGTGGACTTACTTCAAGAACAAATGGACATTTTACAGGAACTGTTAAACGTGGAATGTATTTATCATCTGGCGGGACTGTGCGTTACACCTGTAGCTTACCATAACCTTAGCTATGCAGCAAACTTGTCTAGAATCTTGTCTGCTCAGCTACAAACAAACTGGTCTTACGAATTTGATAATCTTACTGCTATTCTTAGATCTCAAATTGTTAGTCTCAATGCTACTAGAGTTAATGTAGCCCCTATGTCCGAAGTGCTAAGTTGGCTATCCTCTTCTTTCAGTTTTGTAAAACAATGGGCAGGTATGGGAGCCTTTTGTATGTTCATGGTTATTACTGTTGTCTTCCTCACACGCTTTATCATGCGCATGCGCCGAGATCAAGCTAGAGATCATATCATTTTCCATCAGGCCATGGCTGCCCTAGAGGCCGGCAGTTCCCCACAAGTATGGCTCACGATGCTGGATCGCTAGCCAGACGGGTAAGGAAGGAGGTGACCACTGTACCGACCTAAGACAGGAGCTGTAGCATGCTCTACAGTTATCCGATGACGGGTAAGGACGGTGGTTGACCACTCCGCCTAAGACAGGCACGGTCCCGAGCTTTCCTTTTCTTTTTAAAAGAGAAAAGGGGGAACTGTCGGGGTTTCGGCCGGACCCCTGGCCCTAGGTGTGGCAAGGCTAAGATGGCGCCTGGCAGTGAGCCAGAGCAGTTAACTTTTGCACAAACAACTGACATTATTTTGAGGAAGTTCCAGGGATTGGCTAAGCTCCCTGATGGACAGTACAGGTCCACTATATGCCTGCCTTCGCTGCCTGTATCTGTTAATGCTCTCCCCTCGTGCGAAAATGCTGATTGGTTACAAGTACTGTATATATTGGAGTATAAGTTCCTCAAAGAGAGGAACAAAGGAAGAACTGAGAGGATGGGGGTGCGCGCAATAAAAGGGCTGAAAAGAACCAGGTGTTGTGTCTCTCTGCGGGCAGGGAGCGCGACATGGAAGTTTATTATGTACAGTCCCTCTCTTACACTTCCCTTACTCCTAGCTTCCGCGCACTCCCAGCTTCTCTTCTCTCAGCTTCTCCCAGCTTCCGCGCACTCTCAGCTTCCAGCTCAGCTTCAGCCTCCGCCTCCGCCACTTCTTCCGCTTCTGCCTCTCCACTCTCCCACCCACCAGGCTTATATACACTTCAACCAATCAGGGGAGAGTACACGAGGTAAACGCAGACAGCTGCAAGCATAGGATAGGTACACGAGGGGGGCATGCTCTAGTCACATCGTTAACTAGCCAATCATTGAAATTCGCTGGTTGTTTACTGTATAGCTGGCCGCTTTTGGCTCAGCGTCAGGCGCCATCTTGACCATGCCCAAGGCTGGGGGTCCTGGAAACCCCGACAGTCCTTTGCAAAAGAATAAAACTTTCTTATTATTATAAAACAATTCTTAACCTAAAAAAATTAAAGACAACATAAAAGTAGAATGTTGGAAAAGTACTTAACCAAATCTACTGTCTGTAGATGCATTCACACCTTGCCTTTACTTCCTAGAGGTATCTTTATTGCACTGTGTTTATATTGACAAGCTTTTTGGAACCCTGCTCCCTTCATGCCAGATTGAAGACAAATTTTTCTATACCATTCCAAGGTTTTCATATGCACATTATCAATGCCCCAACGTGTTTCCATCTATAGGTTTGCCATGATTGAGCAATGTCTTGCTTCAAGGTGGTTGAGGTGGTTTCTGATAATTTACAGCATACATTAACAGTAACTGCAGTAGTTCCTCCCCAGTTGTAGAGTCAGGTGCAGTCCCTCTTCTACCAGACCTTCTCTGGGTCCACCCACCCTTGGGAACTCCCTTCATTTGTCCATCAGTTTCCCCCACTCCTCTGAAGTCTTCCCACACTCAGATCCCTCTTAAGCCCAGATTTCATCCCATCAGCCTACTGCTTGGAACCTGGGGCTCCCACTCCCCACACAGTAAAGGCTAATTCCTCAATTTAGCAATACCCCTCTCCCCCCAGCACAAATACCAGTGATTTCCACTCTTCTGAACTATTTTTCTCCCCCTGCATCACTGCCTCATTCCAAACTCCCACCCAGAGAGGACACTTCTCCCCACAGGGAACCCTGAACCCACTGGGGACACCCAGCTCACAGGGAGCCCTGCACTCCCTGTGAGCCCACCCACAGGGTACACCACACCCACAGGATACACCCCACCTACAGAGAATGCCCCAACCTACAGGGAGCACCCCACCTACAGGGAACACATCACCCATGGGGTTAACTCCTCCCACAGGGAACAGCCTGCCTACAGGGTGCACCCCCACTTCAGGGAAAACCCCACCTCCAAGGAATGCCCCACCCACATAAGACACTACACTCAGGGCACACCCCACCTGCATGGTGCACCCTGCCCACAGGAAACATCCCACCTACAGGGAACACCCCACCCATGGGGTAAACTCCTCCCACAGGGAACATTCACCTATAGGGAACACGCCACCCATGGAGTGCCCCACCTACAGGGAATACCCTGCCTACATATACACTATTCTCAGGGTACACCCCACCCACAGGGAACACCCCCACTTACAGGGAACACCCTGCCCACAGGGTACAACCCACCCACAGGGTAAGCTCCCACAGGGAACACCTCACCCACAGGCTCCTCTTACATAATAAATGGCACTCAGGGTACAGTCACTCATGAGTTTCATGGAAACCACATGGTGCACTCTGCCCACAGGACACTCCACACCATGGTGCACTCATATCTTTCAGAGAGAGGCTGAGCTCCAGTATTCACTCCTCTGTGTGGTTAGGGGATGAGTCTCTGGTGGGCTTCTGTGGGCTGAAGCACATCCTGCATGTCACTGTGTCTCCACAGCTGGGGGAGGGTGCACTCTGTGACCCTCAGGGGAAGGAGGGAGCACAGGGAGCCTGCACGTGGATTTCCACAGAGCTCAAGGTCTTTCCTTGTGTACCAGCTATGTATACTTATCACACCACTCTAATAAATCTTAGCCAGGAAGGCAGCTATACTCTGAGTTCCATGATACCTTCTAGAAAACTGTCAGCTATGGTGTGATCTTGGGGACCCTCAAGGCTGGCTGAATGCATTTCTGGTATCCTTAACATGTGCAATATGTTTCTGTGAACTGTTTTTTCATCTTAGACTTGAATGTATTCAGATGGGTTCTGAAGGGAGGAATCTGCAGAGGTGGGCTTCTATTTCTATCCCAGTATTTCAGGAGGCAGGTGATAACAAGTCATTTTCCTTATGCTATGGCCTGATAGATCAGGCAGTAGACACAGAGTTGATTTGAAACCATACAGAGGTTCAATGTGTGTAGTGGTGTGTTTGTGAGCAGCCTACCTGCGAAGAAAAGGCCAGCTGAATTCTCCACTCAGTCCAAACCCACCATTTGGATGTACTTCATAACAACCGACCTGAGCCCTATCAACATTACTCCCTGCCCACCACAAGTACATTGCAAGAGATATGAGTTTGTCCTCCTGGTCCCAACATATCCCTTCTTCATTCCCTTCATTCCCTTCACTGGGAAGAGATTCTTTGCCATGCTGGGTGGAGATGATGTGGCACATCCCTCAGGTGGGTGGTGTTTTGCTTGACAGGTCCAGCATATGCCTTGGTGAAATTCACCTGGAGGTCCAGAGCCACTCGTCTGCAATGAGTCTGAGTCTCTATCACAGAGCTGGCCCTCTCCCAAGTCTGCTGTCTTTGGCACTTCCCCTCTGTGCTAAACATAGTAAGTCTTCCTTTTGTATTTGTTTACATATTATTAAGTTATACAATAGATCCCTTGAATGGATTCCTCCTACCTCACAAATACATCCTTCAACCAAAAGCTCACCAAACCCTCTTCAATGTTGTTGCTTTGATTTTCAATTAAAGTTATTTATCTGAGCAAGGAAATTATCAGAGGCACCAATTAATGGGTTCCAGGTGTTGTTCTCTCTGCTACTCTTTCATAGCAATAGTTCATTTTCCTTTGGTGACTTGGATCAGTCACTCCAGCCAGAAGGAAAACCCTTTACCAGTCTTTTGACTTTTGACTTTCCAGTCTTTCCAGTCACAACCTCCAGGTATGTGACTCTCATCCACGAACTTGATAAAAACCACTCTCGAGTTCCCAGGTAGAAACAGTCCCCAAGGGAGTCTAGGATCTCTGATGCAGCAGAACTCAAAGTCATTGGGCTGGAACATTATCTTAAGGCCTTTGCAATGTTGGGTTACAATGCAGATCATTTCAGAAATTTCTTCACAGAGTGGTTTTACTGAAAATCTCATGCATTTTATTTTGATCATTGGCTTAGTTCAGCTGTGAGACAGGACATGGTAATCACCATTGTTTATAAAAAGGAGCACATGTGAAGGCTTTAAAAGGCCAATACCCATACCAAACACCCAGAGATGTCTGCTTTTAGCAATACCATGCAAAGTTCACCTTCCCCAGAGTTGAGTCTATTTTTCAGAACCTTTGGTTTCAAACTGCTAGATTGCAAAGATAGATTGCAAAATGGATAAATAGATGCATACCTAGCTTTCAGGTAGGTTGGGTTGAAGGAAAACAGAGAAAGTTAAGATGGCACAGAGCTAAGCAGTTGATCTACAAAACCTGTGATAAAGGGGAAATTTGCTGGAATAGAGCACTATAAGAGAGGGAGCCAACAGAGAAAATTATAGGAAGAACATTCCAGGCAGAAAGTACAGTACAGGGACCACAAAATTTCCTTGGCTCATTCCAGGAAAATCCAAAATACAACCTGAAACTTCATAATCATTTGCAGCTTCATATGTACAGGGAGTCAGAAGCATGGACTGAGGTCCTGCGGATTCTTACCTGGGGTAAGTGGCTTCCGTTTTCTACTTTGTGCATTTTAGTATTTTAAAAAATCTCTAACAAGGGGTGCATTCTTCTTCTAGAAAGGAAAAAAGTGTTTAATTATATATAAATTTTATAAAGGCTATTTCAATTAATAACATATTGAAGAAACAGTTCTGATTCTTTTTAGGTCCTCCTGCAGGTTAAGGGGAGATTCACTAGCTTCCCTGTGGCCACCAGACAAAACTCGGTGGAAAATAAAAAGAAAAGAATATATAAGACTCCAGTCAATTTGTTCCTACATTCCAATGACCTAGGTCAGAATTTCTGAAATGGGAGTAAGTCCTCAGCACAAGATCCAATTGGCAACTAGAATTGAGACTATGTGGGTTGTCACAATTAGAGGACTTGGTCTCCCAGCAGCCCTCAGGGCAGAATGAGTAGAGCACAGGCTCAGAGAATAATAGACCCTGAGTTCAAATTCCAATTTTTGCACCTGACGGCTCTCAGGCCTTGGGAAGACTTTGTTGCCTCTCTGAGTCACATTTTTCTCACTCAGAAAGTGGGGATTTATGGTTCTTAAAATTTTAGATCATGGATGTCTAGTGATTTAGGGTTCTGGATGTTGATACCTGCCATTAGCCATCTTGAAAAACTTCTGCCCAAATTACTTTGAAATATATCAAAAGTGGAAATTGATATACCATACAAATGGAGTCCCCAAATAAGGAGGAGTAGTTACTCTCACATCTGGCAAGACATTTCAAATTAAAATTAATCAGAAGAGACAAAGAAAGTCACTTAATACTGGTAAAGGGAATAATGTATAAAGAAGATATAAAAATAATATATATTTTTGTCACAAATGTGAGTACAAATAATTATATAAAAGAGGCATTCTTCAAACTGAACCCTCAGACAGACCAGTACAATAATGCTGGGTGGTTTCAACACACCTTTCTCACCATTACACAGATCATCCAGACACAAACCCAGTAAAGACTATTTGGACATGAAAAATATTATAAATAAAATGGACTTAACAGACATCTATAGAATATTTCACCCCAAAACAGCTAAATACACTTCCTTCTCAGTCACTTATAGAACCTTCTCCAATATAGACCATATTTTAGGACACAAAGCAATTCTTAACAAATACAAAAAGAAATTGATTTAATTCCTTGCATCTAATCATAGCATAATGGAATGAAACTAGCCATCAACATGAGAAAGCCCTACAGAAACTACATAAATGCACAGAGATTGAATAATATGCTTTCAAATGATGAATGGGTGATACAAGATATCAGGGGAGAAATTTGAAAATTCTTAGACTCAAATGAAACTAGTGATTCAACATACCAGAACCTCTGGAACACTATGTAGGCAGTCCTAAAAGGAAAATTTATAGCTATGTGTGCCTATATAAGAAAAACAGAAAGACCCCAAATAAACAACCTAATGATGCATCTCACAGCCTTGAAAAAGAAGTGCAAACCAATCTGTGGAACTTTGGCCAGATACAGGCTTAGAATCAGTGGCTTAAGCAGGGCTCCATCTTTCTTACTTGGATGCTCATTGATTTTGCTCAGAGTCCTTTGACAGGTAGTAGTCACACCTTCTAAAATCTATAAAGTGGGGTTAACAATGGTTTCTGGCTCATGGGTTTTAAGAAGCTCTTCCCAGAAATGTGTAAGTGCTATAAAAGAAATAGTGTTGCTATGGTATTTATTAATAAAAGTAACTTTTGTAAACATTAGTCTACAAACTCAGGCAGGCATGAAAATGCGACTTATTTTTTTTCTTTAATGAAACTCAGTTTTCTTTAGAGCTCTCTGTGTTATACTAGATGTCTCAGAACCTGAGATGAGGATTCATGTGAAAATGATTTATAATGGAGTAATCTCAGGGAAATCTGGTCAGGGAACAGAAAGTAAGACCCCAAGATCAGGAGCCAAGCAAGATCCATGGAGTGAAAGATTTGCTCAGTGGTTTAAGGAGCTGGGGACAGAGATTTTCACACTCAAAGACTTCCAGATCAGGAGGTGCAGGCAGCTGGAGCTTTTTGGTTTTTGTTTTGGTTTGTTTTTTTTTAATCTTCTTTCCCTGGAACTCCCCAAGAATTAGGTAAGGGCTTTCCTGGGGGTAGGAATACTCAGGTGTGCTTTGGGTTTTCTATCTGGACAAGTCACAGTGGCTCTGGGAGCAGGGAGGGACCTCCAGAACAACCCTACAAGGAAATGTCAGAGCTGGGCACACAGAGCCAAAGCCACACATTTCAGCATCAGACAAGACTGGATTATGGTCACTTTACTGTTTATATTCAGATGTGAACATGGACTAACTGGTGACTTTCTCAAATGTGAAGTGGGGATAACGATAAAAGGATTGTTCTTAAATAACAATCAGAATTAAATGATAAGCTATGTAAAAGACCTTATATTAAGGGAATGCTTAAGTTATTTTTTTCTCTTCCGTGATCTTTTTGAAAGAAATTAGCATTGCTGACCTGTCGAGGTGGACAAATAATTGTAATAGTAATACTGATGGTTGCCATGGATTGGGGAGCTACTATGTGCCTAGTTATTTATATTAATTTTCAATTTCTAGGACTAAGAAACAGATACTTGCATGGTACTTATCCCATGCAACACACTGTTCTCAGCAATTATGACACTAATTATCTCACTTCATGCTCACAACAGCCATATGAAATATTTGGCATAATTATTACTCCTATTTTAGTGTAGAGGAGACCAGGGCTCAGAGAGGCAAAGCCACTTGCCTCAGCCTGCACAGCTAGTGAGTGACAGATCTGGAATTTGAAGCCCTGTGTCTTTGACCCTGGGGATATGCTTAATTGCCATATTATAAGGCTTCCCATAGAGAGGCGTGGCAAATTCTAAACCCAGGAAGGCTTCAACAACTATCCCTGCAAACTAAGTACATTCCACTGAGCCCTGTGATAAAAATATGTCCAAACTTAACTAAAACTCCTGCATATGTCCCACAGAACCAGCCCTGCCATGTTCTTCTGCAACACGAGACTCTGGAGAGCCCCTGGAGAGTCCAAACAGCCTTGATCTCACTGGGCAGAAGGAGAGCAGGAGCGGGTAAGAGGCAGCAGTTATTTATTTCATGAATAGATAACAGCCAATCATTCAGCACCCACAGTGGCAGGAAGATAAAAAGCCATTAGTACAGTGGGAAGCTCAGCAGCCACAGAGAGGATGTAAACCCGGAGACACTGGCACGGGTGCTCCTGACAGCACCAATCATCCAGGAGAGAGTTGGCACCCCGTGCAGCATTGTGAACATGGTTTTTTTAATGTTTATGAGATCTACTCAAGGGCATCTTGATGGACGAAACCCCATCACGTCTGTAGGTGAGTGTGCATGCGTATGCATGCATGTGCGTGTGCACGTGTGTGTGTGTGTGTGTGTGTGTGTGCGTGAGCCCCGCTCCCTCTGTCCTGATGGCTTTTGTAAATCACCTCCTCTTCAAGCTGTTGAACTCTAGGGCAGCCTGGTTTGGCCAGCGTGATGTGAAGGCAGTGCTTCATTCTTGGCATCTGCAACCCTGTGGCTGGGAGTCTGGGAGGCTGGGAGCTGATCTGATATGGACCCATGGGGACAAAAGAGATGCCCCCATCCTGGGAACACCAAGTGGTGCTCAGGAAGGACCAGGATGTGACCATGTTTCCTGGGCTGGGCTGGGAAATGCCTTCTGGCTTGCAGCCAGGCCCACAGGACAAGACCTGTGGGCTCCCTGCCCTCTGGTGCCCTGGAAGACACATGGTGTGTGGGGTCCTGTCCAAAGCCCAGTGCTGCTTGAGGTATGCTGGACTTTGGCTGTGGTTTGTCCCCTCAGAAATGCACACTGGAATTCAGTCCCCAGCATAGCAGTACTGGGAGCTGGAGGCCCATCCAGAGGTTGTTAGATTGCTAAGGGGACTGTTGTCTTTCCAAGGGACTGAGTCAATTCTCACAGCATTGAGTGAGTTCTGGTCACCCGGGGGCAGATGAGTTATGGCAAGAGCAGATGTCATAAAATGAGGCTGCCCCTCCTGTTTTGTCTCCTCCAACTGTGCCCTCTTCCCTGTCTACAGTGAGCTGAAGCAGCATGAGGTCCTTGTCAGAGGCCCAGCAGAGGCAGCTGCCTGACATTGAACTTTCAACCTTAATTAGCAAAATGAACCTCTTTCCATTATAAATTACCCAGTCTCAAGTATTCTATTATAGCAACAGAAAATGGACTAAAACAAGGTAAAATGGTTTCCTTAACCTGGTTTAATTCCACTTTTCCCAAAAGCTGATCACAGCAAGACACTTGCAACATTGCACTTCCTTAGAGAGTGCTTTCAGAAATACAATTGCTTCATGATAAAAACTAGCCTACTATCCTCTCCATGCATAATTATTAGCTCAATTATTTTGCATAAAGTGACACATCAATTTAGTTAAATAATTGAACCAAATTAGACAATCTGTTTTATTTTCCCCCTTTTCCCTTCACCTGAGTTGGTTTATTGTTTATCTAGGGACTCATACACATAACCAATGATTAGGGATAGATTCATTTTTTTAATCCATGAACCAGTTAGACTGGTTAAAACCCCAATATGGGAGTCAGACACACCAGAGTTACATCTTAGTTCTTTCATTTCCAGCAGTGTGATTTGGGGAAAGTTACTGAGCCTCTCTGCCCAAGCTTGTTTCTTCATGTGTAGAACGAGAATGGCAATATCTGGATGTTCTCTATTGGACTGTGGAGGTTCATTGAAAGAATGCAGATGAAAAACAGTTCATGTTGGCCCAGGGTCAGTTCTCAGCTGAGTGCTGGTCATTATTTGCATCATGGCCACTGACATTGTCCCCTTAGGAGGAAGTGATTGGGGTACCAGGTGGATTGTCAGTCTTTCTTCCAGCCTTGAGGATGTTGGAGGACAGTGGGATCTGGTATCCACACGTGCAAGGTATCCATTGCAGATAAAGGATGACCCTGCAGTGGCAGCTGTATGCATATCACCGATCCAACCATGTCCCTGAGCATGCTGTACCTTCCTTTGGGTTCTTTATTTGTCAAGTTTAAGTACAGGTAATGACATCATCTGTAATTCATGGGCTGCCGCTGTGCTGAGGAATAGGAGCGTGGCATGGTGCACCTCCAGACATGTCATTAGCAATCTCCTCATGCTGAGGGACCCAAGACCTGTGGCTTCCTGGGGACTCTGGGATTCACAGCCACCTTCACCCTCACCCCCAAGTGATGAAAGGGTTATGGAGACTCCAGAGACTGGGTCTGGGTGTCCTGCCTTCCTGATGCTCACAGGCTAAGGTGGTTCTGCTGCTCAGTCCATGTTCACACTCCAAGTGGAGCACACCTCGTGCCTGGAGAGCCTGGATCACGTCTGGTGAGATTCAGTGACAATGCAAATCTCATGCCCACTCCGCTGCTCTTGAAAGTGTTGAGAGTTGCCATTGGAGATGTCTGGTCATTTATTCACTGAGTAACTTTAGGGAAACGAATCCCCTGAGCCTCAGTTCCTGTTCTGTAGAATAGGGGTTAAAAACAGCTCACAGAGTTGTCAGTAATTAAATGGGATACTTTATGTCAAAAGCCTAGGGCAACACTTGGCTCAAAAACTAAACAATGATTGTGTGAAATTCTTATTGTATTGCCCTGTGCTGGGTCTAAGCAAGGGGATCTTTTCCACAGGTGTCTTTGCAACCTATCAGGGACCATCCTGAGGTCAGGATTCAAATCCTCCATTAGTTACAAGCTTCCCCTTGTCCAGCATTGAGCTGTCTCTGGACTCTGAGGAGGGGTTTCTTGATCTACAGAGATGGTGTGAGTTCTGTGAGGCCATTCCCTGTCCTGGTGTCTGGCAAACACCTGCAGTATTGTAAGGTCAAACTACAGGGCTCAGGTCAGCAAACCAAAGAAGTTAAACCTGGGAGATGTGACCAAGTCACATAGGGAAGACCCAGTGGGGAGTTTGGACCTTAGCCTGGGGGCAGCAGGGAGACCTGGAAGGTATTGAGTCTTCAAGAGCTGAGACCAGATGCATGTCACACCAGCAGTAATGCTGAGATGGTGACCATCCTGTAGATGATGGGAAGATCTGCATTCCTCCTTTGTTCCAAGAATGGCCTGAGTGCTCTCCCTTCTTCATGACAGCAACACTCTGAGCTTAGAATGTTGGATCATTGGCCAAGTGCTGGATGGATGCAGGGAAGGGACAGCTGGAATCTTTCAAGACTGGACACTTGATCCTCCACTTGATCCAAGAGTGGACAGTGATGATGGGCTTGGCACGGCGACCAGTGTGGGGCATGTAATGGACAATTTGACCACTGAATCAATCCCTCCTGAGCTTAGTAAAATGTCCACCAGAGCCATTTCATCCCTATGTCAGGATAGCTGAGTGGTCACAGATGAGACAAAAGAACCTTAATCCAACTTACAGGGTGATGTGGGTCATTTGTAGTCAGGCACTAGAGTCCCTGAGAGGATAGACTTGGAAGCATCTCAGGATGGGGTTTTGCACAGATCGGTGCCCGAAGCAGCCAATTTGAGGCAACTGTCTCCTTGCCAGAGTCTGTGCTCTCCTGCCCCACAAAGCCTCCTCAGCAACTATCCTGAGAACTCTATTCCACAAATCCGTCTCTTACTGCCATCACCAATCTCTCACTTACAGAAGTTGGGGACCAGCATGGTCCTTGCAGACCTCTCTGCCAGTTTGGACCACCTGGGTTGATTTGTGGTTGCCATAACAAAACACCCGAGACAGGCTCTTTATCAAGAATGAGGCTTATTTTGCTCTGAGGTTTGGAGGCTCGAGGGCGTGGTGCTGGCCTCTGCTCAGCTCTGGCAAGGACCATCTTATCTGGGTCACATCATGGTGACTTTCCTCGTGGTGGGAGTTGCATTTGGGAGCAGAAGATCACGTCTGGAAGCTGGAAGCTGAGGAGACTGGAGTCCCACATGGCCTTCTCGAGGACTCCTTGCTGGGTCTCCCTCTTGATATCACCACACTGGGGACCAAGCTCCTCACATGTGAGCCCTTGGGGACATGCTCAAATCATGTCCAAATCATAGCACTGAACAGTTACCAAGCTGCCACAGCAACTCCCCAACCCGAGCTCTTAGACCGACCCTCTTGCCACCATGATGCAGGGCATCAATCACTCTGCTCAGACAAGGGCCAACAGATCCACCTGACCCCTCCCTGTCCCACATTCTTCATGGTTAGAGTGACATATCCAGGATTCAAGTCTGATGCACCTTGTCTGGGTTGCAGACCTGGAGCCCCATCGCATGACACCCCAGGCTGGTCAGACCTGGCCCCTTCCCTGCACTCTACTCTCCAGCGGTCACTCCTCACACAACTTGTCCATGCCACACCCTCACTCAGGTCCCTGAAGGCACCAGCCTCCATCAGGTTCCCCCAGGACATTAATTCCTCCAGCTGTCACTGTGAAGCCCCAGCTGGTGACCTGTTTCTCCTGTTCCCTCTCCCTTTCCTCGTTCCCACCAGCACGTGGGACTGGGAAGTGAGGACCAGCATTGTGGGAGCTGCTCTAAGCTGGTTCTGCAATGCCTGCTGCCATGGGTGGACTTCCCAACCATGCAGTTTCTGGGGGCATCATTGAAACGTGGGTCAAAAGCCAATTCACGTGATGGGAAGCCCAGCTGGCTTCCATGGTGAGACCATGAAACACTTTCCGCCTGTGCCCGGCCTCCTGTGAATGCAAAATGATTTCACCCTCCACCAAGGACTCCTGGCCTTGTCACTTCTGCTGGTATTTGCCCGGGGGTGGCCCTGCCCTGGGCTCACCTTGAGTACCTCCCAGGTGCTTGCCTTCGAGGTGGATGACTTAGGACTCATGAGGGAGGCAGGGAAATGGACTTCACTGAGGGCCTACTGTGTACCAGGCATATCTCTGCAATACACTGTTTTATCCATCACAAGTGGTGGGCCCTTGGTGTTGGTCAGAAGGTCTCCATCCCCCACACGACCTCTCCCATCTGCTTTCTGGGTCAGAGCATTGACTATTGCTACATAGCAAACAACCTTGAGCATAGCAGCTTACAACAATTGTCTCTGCTTTCCTCTTGTCTCCTGTCCACAGTCAGAAGCTAGCTCAGGCTCTCCCCAAACATGGGCTGAGGCAGCCCCCATTATCTTGGGAAGTCAGATGTCAAGGGGCATGATCAATTAGACTCCATGGTGCTGGCTTTATGGAAGCACTCAGTTTAATGAGTCTTTTTTCCAACACACACAATTCTACTTACTCCATCAGCAAATGTGATCTCTTGGGTGTGAATAATTCAATGTTTTGTAGGGGTTCAGACCTCTACTGAGAATGAAGCCCTGTCAGAGATTGTTAACTAATCCCACGGAGCAGAACTGAGCTCTGATTCACCTCTGAACCAGAAAACACTTGGGAGCACAGTAAAAAAGAATAAAACAGGAAATACTTCTCCTCCCCCATCCCTCCCCCAGTCTCCAGGGCACACACACATCAGCATGAAGCTCTTTCCTCTTCAAGTCTTCAAACCTTATCTGGGAAGATTTTGGTAAAATAAAGAAATTTCTGAAGCTGAGTTCCATGCGAAGCAAGGAGTTTTAAGAGAGGTCCCTCTCTGGATGAGTATGCCTGCTGCCTCTGCCCAGGGAGCAAGGGGTACAGGCAAATGAGAAAGGCCTGGCCACTTCCTGCTCAAGAAGTTCTTTCTGCTTTTATCTCCCTTCTGTGTGACCTTGGGCAAGCCACTTCCCCTCTCTGGGCTCATTTGTAAAACTACAGACTTTGATTAGAGATCAGAAATTCTTTTTTTATGTATTCAGGATTGAACCTAGAGGCACTTAACCACTGAGCCACATCCCCAGCCCTTTTTATATTTTATTTAGAGACAGGGTCTCACCTAGTCACTTAGGACTGCACTAAGTTGCTGAGGCTCATTTTGAACTGGAGATTCTCCTGCCTCAGCCTCCTAAGCCACTGGGATTACAGGCATGTGCCACCGCACCTGGTTCAAAAATTTTTAAAAAATTCTGATTATCTAAATTTGGGATAGCATGTCATAATTTGATACATATGTATAGTGTGTAATGATAAAATCGGAGTAGTTAACATTTCCCCCTCTTTAAACTTTAACATTTTTGATGAACACATACTAATTGTCCATATTTATAGGGTACACTTTAATATTTCCATACATATGTGTAATAGGTAATGATCAAATCAGGGTAATTTAATGTTTCCATCTACTAATTGCTTTGTGTCTAGACCTTTCAAGCTCCCCTCTATCCATCATCCATGATTGTATAATAGGTTACTGTGAACTACGGCCACTGTGCCACCCAACAACAAAACTTATTTCTCTGCTTGTCTGATACTTGCTACCCGGCCTCCCCCCATTCCCTCTGCTCTCCGCCCTTCTCAGTCTCTAGTAAGTACTGTTTTGTATTCCAATCAGCTTTCCAAGATTTCACATCTGAGAAAGAACATCAGCCCCTGTCTTCCTGAGTCTGACGTATTTCACTCTCCTAGGGCTGAATCGTGTGCCTTTGCCTGTATCTGCCACATTGTCTTTGTCCACTCATCTATGGACGGGCTTCTGGGCTGGTGCCTCTGCTCAGCTGCTATGAATAGCACATCAACAAACATGGCGACAGGGCTCTCCACCATGTGCTGGTACCATTTCTCTTGGAGGTGACCTCCCTACACTTCTCCCTAGCAACTCTGCTAATTTACCTTCCCACCAGCTGTGTGCAGAGTTCCATCTTCTCCATCCACATCCTTTCCAGCTTTGGGTCTTTTATGACTTTTCCATCATGGTTATTCTTTCACTGGAGTGAGAGGACCTCTCATTCAGGTTTGGGTTTGCACTTATTTCCCTAATAGGTGATAAAATGGAGCATTTTTTTAAATAAAATTGTGGACCATTTGAATTTCTGCTTTGGGGAGTATCTAGTTATACCGATTTTTAGTTGGATGGGTTGTGTGTGGGTGTGTGTCTGGGGGTGTGTGTGTGGGAGGGTTTCTCTCAGGAGATGGCTGCTCATTCATTCATTTGTTAATTCATTCTGCAAATATTCACTGAGGTGGGTCAGCCCCACGCTACCCACAGCCCTCCCTCAGTTCATGGTCAAGGAGACAGTCAATGGGAAAATAGTCACAAGGACTGTGATAACCCAGCCTGGCAAGGGCTTCCTGGTCACTAGGCATTTTGGCGAGAGGTGGACAGGGGACCTCTCTCCTACACTGCTGCCTCCCACACATTTGAATGGGTGGTGGACTCAAGGAGGTGTCCATGAACCCAGTGTCCATAGCCACCACCCCAGTGGCCCTGCAGCCCTCTTGTCCTGGTTTGTGTTCTCTCCCAGTGTCTGGAATGGGAAGATGAGGGAAGGGAGCAGGATCCAGTCCTGTGCTGAGTGTAAGGGTACAAACATCAGGCCACACAGTCCCTGTCCCAGAGGGAGTCTCAGGGAAGGGCATGGGAGGAGGGAGGCTTCAGGGTGGCTGAGAAAGGACTCCTCCCCAGCCTTCAAGATCCAGCTTGGTCTCCTCCTCTGAGAAGTCTCCCCTGATTTCCCTAATTCCTTTCCATCAAGGCCGCTCTGGGCGGGGAGCATTTACTTTCCCCAGGTGACTTTAGCATCACAGACAATGTCAGGGGAAGAAGCAACCTCACTCCTTGAGTGCTACACCTGGATCCCCAGAGAACAAAGCATAACAGAGCCTGGGATCCAGGAGCTGGAAGCCGAAGTTCTCAGACCATCCTCCCTCAGCAGGATCCCGAACAGCCTACACAGAGCAGGCAAGGAAATTCGAATCCACAACCCAGCAAATGAGAGCGGATGGCATATTTTGTGTTTCAAAGTGCTCTTCAATTTATAAAGGACTGTCTGCAGATAGCATCTCAGGATCTTTACAGACGTGACTGCAGGCTTTAAAGACTGTGGGTGGGGTGGACTGCAAACACAAGTCATAAAGGCCATTCTGAGGAGTTTGTAGCTTGATTTAAAGCTGTCAACACAGAGGAGGAGTCTGTTCACACCATAAGGAGAAGCTCCCTGAGGATGCTGAGGAGCAGACTGGGGTTTGGGTTCTTATCTGAGAAAAAGCACATCAAAGATGCTTATTCCCCTGACATGGTGAGTGTGCAATGAAGGATAGCCATCGCCACCCATGTCCCCTGGGTCATCACCAGCTGGTTGTCCTGCAATTCAACTCCATTCTGACACTGCTCGCCTGGAGTGGCACGGATCCCATAGTTGAAGGGATGCAGGCCCACAGGACTGTCCTCACTCCAGATGGCAACCACAATCCCAGGTGTCCTCAAGACCCCTGCCCCACCAACTACTAATTTGAGGGTTTCTATGACCCTTGCCTTCAGTTTCCTTCATTCTCAGAAGAACCCCTGGTTCTTAACAACAACCGTTTTAGCATAAAAGACTCAATTCAGGACTCACCAAATGGAAGAGATGCAGGGTCAAGGTCTGCAGGTGGGGAGGGGCATGAGGGGCATGCAGCTTGCATGTGGCACCTGGGAACACCTCCCTCCCAGCACCTGCAGGGACCTCTCATCAACTGGACCACACCTGACCCCTGGTCCAAGAATTGTTAGGGAGCTTTGGTCGAGTCAGCATTAAGTGACTAAACTATCATCCACGTGGTGACAAACACCAGATTCAGCCCCTCCTCCTCCCCAGAGCTGCTGGAGGGCCGAGGTCCAGCCCTCAAAGGCCACCATTGGTTCCTCTGGCAACCTGTCCTCATCCTGAAGCCATCTAGACAACCTGCTTCCAAACAAAACCATCATCTCACCAGGCCGTGCTCAGGTATGGTGGAAAGGCAGCCTCTTAACCATGCTTTCAATTTGCATCTTAGTTAGACATAACACAGGGGTTCGTTTGGATATATTCATAAGTGTGGAGAAGAGCTTGCTCAATTTCAGAACCTCCCTTTCTCTCCCCTCCCATCCTTGTCCTCATCTCTGTTGGTCTTTCTTCTGCTCTTTTAGATCAGTTTTAATTTCTGAATTAGTTATATATAACAAATTTTAAAAGACACTCCTATCATTCAGGAAATTCCAAGGGTTTTTGAAACACTATGCCAGGGACCAGGGACAGAACGGGCCTCTCCTTCGTTATGTCATGGTGCTGCAGTTGTGCTAAGTCCTGCCACACGGGGCTGCAGAAGGATCTTTACAGGTTGACCTGCCCATCTCTCTGCATCCGGGTGGGTGCATTTTAATCATTGCAGACAGTCAATAGTGTTTCCTCAAGAAAACATGTGTGCGCACACACACAGAGAAAATTCCAATTTTCACAGGTGGGAAAAGTCTCCAGTCAGCTCATTGTGGCCATGCATTTTGGATTCCCAGGGAGATGGTGCCACAGGGGGCTGCTTTGGGTGGGGACTGGAACCTCACACCTCCAGCTCTGACCCCTGCTTCTCTTAAACCTCTTGAATCTCCCACCAGCCAGAAAGAGCACTAGCCACCTCCATGTTCATTCTTTGGATGGACCCAAGGCACAAGGAAAGGAGGATCTAAGGTGTTTTTGGGCACCGTTCAAATCTGGTTCTCCAGTGTTTGACATTTCCTGACAGAGCTCTCAGCCGTGAGGTCTCCTGGAGGGGTGTTTAGATCCAACACTTCTGCTGAAGGGTCTCCATTTTCTTTCCCTGCAGTTATTCTGAGGACACCCCATCCATAATGCATATACCACAGGCGCTACCCCCCCATGAACTCCTCTGGACATTCCTAAAGTTCTTACCCACTGGAGTCTCACTGATAGGACACTCCCCTCTCTTGTTGGGTGGGATTTTCCTTGAAGAATTTTCTCACATGGTCTCACTCATTCACTTGTTCTGTCATTTAGGCCTTCCCTTCTGCCTCTCTCTGAATGATGTCTCCACGTTGTCCAATTGGCAAATGCCTCCTCAGCCTTCGAGATCCCATGTGGTTGCCTCCTCTGAGAAGCCTTCTCTGATTTCCCCAATTTCCTCCAAGTCTCTGGTCCATGCTGCATATGTAATGTGGACATTGATCTGTGCAGCCATCACCATTCAGTGTGATCACTACACCAGTTCTATGGAGGGGCAGTGCCTAGTCCCTCTCTGACTCCACAGAGCCCACGATGACACCACGTCATGGCACTCGAGAAACACTAACTGCGTGAATACATCAGTGGTCCTGACCTGCAGCCACGGTGACCTCCTTGCCTGCAGAGGATCACTGGTCGCTCACTCCATGGCCACTTTTCTTCCCCATTCACAGAACTCCAGTTTGGATTAGGTCCTGGGCACTCATGGACCTCAAGGCCCCTCTCCTAGTGGCAGAGTCTTCTCCCAACCCCGGGGTGGTAAATGGTGACATTTCAACACCATCATGGTCATTCTTAACTCCTGCCAGCAGTCAATTAAGGTGAGGGCACACGTGCAACTCCGCCCACTCAGCTGTAAATGTGCAGCTGTGCTGGGTAGCGGGATCTTGAGAAAAAGATATCCTTTATTGATAAAAGGAGTTGCGCCAAGAGAAACGCCTCTTCCTGCCTGTTAGTCAGCTTTATGACACTGTGACTAAAGTACTTGACAATAATAACTTGTGGTTTCAGAGGAGGTTCAGTCCATGGAGGGATGACTCAGTTGCTCAGGGCCCAAAGTGAGGCAGAACTTCGTGGCAGGAGGGCATGATGGTAGGGCAAAGCAGAGGGAAACAGTTCATCTCATGGTAATCAGCAAGCAGCGAGGGAGGGGGAGCCTGGGACACAATACAATTCCCAAAGGTGTGCCCCCCAGTCACCTACCATCTTCCAGTCCCAACCCACCCACCAGTACTGTTGTCCTTTCAAACTATGAATTCATCAACTGAATTAATCCACCAATTTGGTTACAGCTCTCATAATCTTATCATTTCACCTCTGAACATTCCTACACGAACAGAAGAGCTTTGGGGGAACACTTCATCCCAAATCATAACATCCTGTCTTTGGATAAAATTCTGGCAGGCCAAGATGTCTCAAGCAGAAGCACCATCCTGAGGTCCAATGAAGGGTGACAAAATGGAGACTCCCTGGGACCAGGATGATGCTCCTGTGCCTCTGGGTTAACCAGCCTGGGACTGCCTTATATGGTGATTTGTAATATCAGTTTGAACAATCTCTGTGTCATGGGAGAACGGACATCTACCAGAAAGGGTCAAAGGGGTTCCCAGGGAGAAGGAGGAACTTGCCTCAGGACCAGCAGGGTTCTTGGAACATGGGACAGAAAAGAATTTCAGCATGCTCCAGTCAAAGGCAGAGACAGAGGTTTAATTTGGAAAGTAAAAACCTACCCCAGGGAGAATTGGGGTCATCTCTAGGGAGAGCCATCTTTAGGGTATATCAAGGACAATGCATTTAAGGGAGAACAAAGGCTACTCTCAGAGAGAGAGCCAGCAACCTGTTGGTGTGAGATGTTAATTTTTATAGAGGGCCAGTGCCAGGAGCCAGACTGGGGATGGAAGCAGGGTGAGCTACACAATCTCAGGACAGTTTTCCCTGCACTTGCACATGGCCCTCACTTTACAAGGGCATGGATCAAGGGCGCAGGCCGAGGACATGTTGCTTGGGAGTTGCAACATTCCTGGGTTCTTTCTGCATCTCAGTGACATGCAGGTAATTCCTGAATCTCAATGGTTTATGGCACTTCCTTTGAGAATCAGTACTTTTTTCTTTTTTTCCCAAATTCCTATCTCACCTGAATGGAGGTATTTTCTCATTCCTCTGCATCTGTTGAAGGAGGCTTGGAAAGGGATTTTCAAGAGCTTCTATAATTTTTCCATCAAGTATTTTTACACCGTAGTTGACTGTGTAACTGAATCTCAGTTACACAGGGAAAGTGTGAAGAAGCTGTCTTCCTGGTTATCTGCCAGGTGACCAGTACTAGCCAATGAAGTATCAGCAGGAAGGGTTCCTGTTCCTTCAAGGACACTTCAGGGCTGGTGTGCCACCTCCACATGCTCTATCCCTGTTGCCTCAGGTATAGAAACCGTGCCATTCCCCCAGGCTGCATATTTGAGGTGGCATAGTCCCAGAGTGTTGGGGACAAACCTGCACCAGACTTTCTGTTTGCAAAAGCAAGTTGGAAAAGCTCTTGTGTTACTCTACTGATTTAGGGGCTGTTTATTTTCCATATAGCTTGTCATCACTAATACTCAGACTAATATACAGGTTGAGTATCCCTTATCAAAAATGTTTGGGGGGCCTGGGGAGATAGCTCAGTTGGTAAAGTGCTTGCCTTGCAAGCACAGTGCCCTGGGTTCAATCCCCAAAACCGCAAAAAAAAAAATAAATAAAATGCGTGGAACCAGAGTGCTTTGAATTTGGCATTTTTTTTTTTTTAGATTTTGCATATACATAATGTGATATCTTGAGGTTGGGGCTCAAGTTGAAACAGGAAATTCATTTTTGCTTCATATTCACCTTATTCACATAGACCGAAGGTAATTTGTTACAATACGTTAATCATTCTGTGCACGGAACCAGGTTTCATGGTATGGAATTTTCCATTTGTGGGCATCATGTCAACACTCAAAAAAGTTTCAGATTTTGGAGCATTTTGGATGTTTGATTTTCAGATTATGGATGCTTGACCTGAATTTGGAAAATAGAAGTAAGCACAAAGAAGGACAGAGAAATATCTCCCTTCTGGTGTTATTGTCCTTAGACAGCTGGGATGCTGTTTGAGATCCTCTCTGAGGGTACACCCCTTTACCCCATCTTGGCGTAAATTCTCAGAAGAGTGCTGGGCTTTTCGGCATCAGTGATCTTCACTGGATGTCAGGCAAACAGGTAACCAGAGTCTCCAAAGAGACAGATGCGAGGGGAACCCTGGAGAGTGTCATCGGGGGAGCTCTGGCCTCATACGATGATGTCACTGACAGCTGCCGTCCCTGGAAATCTGTGTGTGTGTGCAAAGGGTTGTTTTGTCTTCTGCTTTATATAACTGTCTCCAAAAGTTTCTGTATCCTTTCCCATTAAGGATGATTCTCATTTTTCAACTGGGCCATTGGTGTCTTTCCATCAGTGACATATTGCATGGCCACTCAAAAATAATCCTGTTTGTGACATTTGCTTCCAGCGTGGTAACCACTTTCATAATTGAATGTCCACAATGAAGGACAAAGTCATAGTATTTATCCTATGTTAACAAAAATGAAATTTCACTGCTCATACATTTCTGGAGCCTGCTTTTTATTAAATAACCATGTTATGAGCACATTTCTACACTATTAAGCATTCTTCCAGAGAACCCATTTTACTGCCTACCTAGAATCCCAACATCAGGATACATCTTCATTTATTTGACAAATCCCCTGCTACTGGATGTTTAGGACACTTTCAATTTTTCAGTCCTGAAAGAAATGTCCTTTTAATTCATCTTTATCCAAATACATTATTATTTCTTTAGAGTAAATCCCTAAGAGTGGATTTGCCCAAAAAGTGTGCAAGAAGTGAAGGCTTCTGAACCACTTTGGTGACTTGCACTTTCTAGAAGATTGTACCAGCCTACAGGTGTGTAGAGAGTTCTTTTCTCACTCCTCTCCTTCCCATTTATAAAATCAACAGGAAGAAACTGAACAGGGGACGATAGAATGCTCCCTGTATAAATCACCCTCTTGCAGGCTCTGTATCTTATGATTTATGTTCACGACCTATTGTGGACTCTATTTTATTTCCTTTATTTCATCAAACATAAATTCACATAACCTCAAAGAGATTTTTAAGTGGATCATCTCCATGTAGTTTCTATAGCTTTAATTTCTTCATTACTTTCACCTTCTGACTCTCATGGTTTCTTTGTGTACTTTATAATTATTAATTGTGAGCTCATCTTCTGTGGGAATTTTCCCCTTGGGTTTCTTTGGGAGATTAGATTGAGGAAATTCATGGAACATGTTTGATATTTAAATGTCTCCCAATGGATCCTTTATCATCTGTAGTCTGGAGTGGACAACTTGGTTGCATGCTGTAAGCGGAAGCCAAAGGGTAAAGCTTTCTAGAGCTCCTTTCATGGATGGAAAGACTTTTATGGTTCCCTGATTGGGGCTGTATAGGTCAATTCATGTGTATGTTATTCTGCCCCTGAAGGCATTATGACTCTCTTGGTGTGTGAAGTTTTGATATCTCATGAACCATTGGGTTCATTTAATTTTCTCTTCCTTTCTGTAACCTAAGTTCTTTTGCCTTTATTTTATTTTTGATTCAAGCTATATATTTGAAGTTTTTAATGTTGTAATATATCCAGCATTCCCATTTGTTCAGAGTGTGAGAGGCTTAAATGTCAGCTCAGCTACTGTATTGGCTGGAAGTCTCTGAGCTCTTCCTGTACCCTTAGGGGTGATTTGACACTCTTTGATGGTGACCACAGATAGGAGAGTAGTTGAAGCAACAATCACTACAGTTGATAGAAAGTCAAAATGGGTGGAACACTCAAGACTACATGGATTCTTGTATGCATGGTTTATTTGCAAGAATCATAGCCAGGTTATCAGGAGACTGACAAAATAGGCATTTATTTTAAACCATAGTTCTGCAAACAAATTTAAACAGTTATTCATTGCTGAGTACCAGGTACTGCAGTAAGCACATTGCATAGATTAACCTGCTTATTAATCAGAAAAAATCCTGTGATATATAAATTGTTGTTATTCCCATTTAGAAATGAAAAGACTGATCCATGGATGTTGAGCAAGGTATCTGAGGTCACACATAAAATGGCAGAGATGGGCTTTGAACTCACGAGTTTCAACTCCAGATCTGAGTCCTGATGGCTGTGACAAAGATCATCTTAATGAATCAGAGCACCCTCCCTTTCCATACATTAATTCTCTCTCCCTTGGGAGCAGTACCACCAAGGGGATTCTCATAGGCTAAGTTACCAGGCAGAATTTCCAGGTACCATGGATCTTGGCTCTTCTTGCCATCGGTTCTATAAAAATTTTTGGTGCCGTACTTCCTAAGCATGTTGATACGGTGCAATCACATAGGGGAAAATTTTTAAAAATTAAAAATTTATAATAGGACTCCCATGGTCTTATCCCCAGAGATTCTGGTTTAATCTGTGTGGTGTGTTACCTCGGTGTTAGGAGTTTGAAAACTTTTCCAAGTGATTTCAATTTGCAGCTGGACTGATCAAAGTCCTGGAAAACATCTCCTTAGGGTGGTCATGATTGCCTTCTAGCTGGGTTTGTGCGGGTATCTGTCCTTTTTACCTCAACCTCACAACCTTGGACTTGAGCATGCTGAGAGTCACTGGGAAGGCGTTAAAATACTGATCTCTCTACTGAATGTCTTGAGTTCCTGATTTAGTAGGCCTGGCCTGGAGTTTGAGAGTTTGCATTTGTAACAAGGTCCTAGTGATGCAGATGCTGCTGATCTTGGGACCATCCTTTGAGATCACTGTCTTTGAACTACTATTTTTGTTCTTTCATTGTCCCACCTTGACACAGTTCAAAGGTCCATGCCTCCCTGGTCAAGGTCCTGTGAATCTTTCCTCCTGCAGGGTTTCCAGGACTAGCCTAGCTGGATGGCATCTTTTGCCTCCTCCCTCCATGAGCCAGGGTCTCCTTTACTTATGTCCCCTCATTGTGGTTGTTAGTAACAGGTCACATACTTGAGAGTCAGCAAGATGCTCACAGTCCAGCAAACTAAAACTTTAAATTGAAAATTTCTCTCATCTATTTTCAAAGGAAATCTTTATCTTAGAAGAGATAGTTAAAATATTGAGACTAAGAGACTAGGATTACTTTGTGTAACCCTTTGCCTTTGCTTCCTGGGGAGCATAATTTGGAAAGCACTTGTAGTCCCAGCATTTACTTTATAGAAAAGGAAATTGAAACAGAGAGTGTAAGTGACATCCTCGTATATCCACTTGATATCATTGATCACCAAATCTCAGTCAGGTTCCAGGCTTGACTTTGAAGATGGAGAAGGGGGTGGAAAAACTCTTTTTTTTTTTGGTTCTTTTTGGTACCAGGGATTGGTACCTATGTGGCTTAATACTTAGCCACATCTACAACCCTTTTTCTATTTTTAATTTTGAGACGGGTTCTCACTGAGTTGCTTAGGACCTTCCCAAGTTGCTGAAGCTGGCCTCAAACTCACAATCCTCCTGCCTCAGCCTCCTGAGTCACTGCAATTAGAGGTGTGTGCCACTGTGACTGGCTGACACACTTTTTTCTAGCTGGGGAGAGAGTAAGAGAACACATGGACAGGATGATCACATATGGTGACAAGAGCTGAGAGGGAACCCAACATACGTTAGACTCAGGAGTTCCAGGAAGGCTCGGAGTCACCTTTCATTCTGGGTCCTGAAGGATGAGCAGAAACAAATCCATGAAGATGTGGGGGAGGGGGAGGGTCTGCTAAGCCTTGTTTAGAAACCACCGTGAGAACTCTACATTTCATCCCTGGTGGGATGGAAACCAGTGGAAGGGGCAGGGTAACAACAGCTGATTTTGTTCCTACTGTGATTTGTCCCCTGGAAGACACAGGTGGATATCAGCTCTGGCATTTTTCACAGCATCTATGCCCAGCAGGTCCTGAGAAGTGTGTGTCAGTTCCTAATTGTGTGAAGTCAACAGAGACTTATAAGCCACAGTCTGTGTATGTTCCCATCCTCAAGTTCAATGTCTCTTGACCTATTTGGTGTTTATAACCTCTGCAAGGGTCTGACCAGAGATATGGCAATTTCCTTAGAAAATATTCCTCTGCACACATGCATACCACTATTTGCATACTAAGAATTCACGAATGTCCTAATGGCCATCTCAGGACCCAAGTCCCTTGCTATAGTCACTGCTGTCTTGACACATATCCTGCATTTAGAGCCAGATTGTCTTGCTCTTCTGAAGTCCCAGGTGTCCTGCCTATAGAATGGGTGACTACACATATCATGGGAGGCTTTAAGAATTCACGGAGATAGCAGGGAAAGGTGTCCAGGACACGGGAGCATGGTAGATACTAATTTTCCTCCCCTTTTTGGGAAGGCAGAATGGCATGATCAAGAACCTGACACAGTTGTGGAGAGATGATAAGTGAATCCTAGTTCTGTCTCTTACTCAGCCTTCTCATCTGTAGAATGGGAATAAATGATGTAAAAACATTTATTTAATGCCTGGTACCGGGCAAGAATTTTGATAGTTTTTGATTGTTTTGGTGTTAAGGTCAGTACTAATATCACCTCCTTCGTCCATTGCACACCTGCTCGGATGAGAATGGGAAGGCTGATAGGGAAGACCTTAGAGTACAGGAAGTTAGACTTCAGGGGACTTGGCTAATCTGGGAAAAACCCAGCAGAGTTGCTTGGTGGGAACCACTTAGTTACAGGTAATCAGATGCTCATGGAGTCCATGTCCCTCGCACATCTCTGTCAACTTGCCAAACGCAGGCAAATCAGAGTGGAGAATCAGATTCCTTGGGCATTAGAGGGAGGGAGCAGCCTTCCTCTGGTGATGGTCAGTAACACAGAAGAGCTTCATCCTCCAGAGAGAGCAGAAGGACCCATGAAATCTGGCCAATGTGTAATGCAGGAGCTGCTTCTGCCCTGCTTAATTCTATTTTGTTAAGTATTGTTGGAATAAAAATTCAGGATGATGAAAGATGAGATTTTCAGCTCCATTTGATCAAATGCCAATTGCCAGCACTTTAAGCTAAATGGGTTGCTTCATAAACAGATAAATAAATCAGACGTCAGTGGGAAATGAAAAGTCATGGCCAGGAATGAAATGACTCAGAAATCACTCCCGGCTGCGATGCTTGCTTGGGGAAGCTGCACCCTGGCTTCAGAGGGAGGCCCAGAGCAAACGACGGAGGATGATGAGGGAGTGGGGCCCAACCCGATGAGTGAGCCTCCTTGGGAGCATCACCTGCCCAGGTCCCATTGTTCCAGAGGGTTGTGCCAGGCCAGCGATTGATCCTTCACCATTACTGCTCCATTTGTGTAATTAACTGGGCTCTGTGGGTAATAGTTTATGGGGAATCATTAACCTAATGATATTGGCTCTCCAAAAACTGCTTAGTCTGTCTCAAGGAAAATGGATTTCATAAATCTAGCAGAAAATTCTGGGTGACTCACAGAAGGCCTGTCAGCAGGGTGAGGAGGGAACACCAGGTTGTGAAACTCCACACAAGGTTGGGTGGAAGAACTCTGAATATGCACCTTCATTTTTTTAAAATCTGTCAATCCAGACAGTTGCTCATGTTGAAGCAGGGAGTACCCAGGGTAGGAAACTAAGTTGTCCCTCAGTATCCATGGGAATTGGTTCTAGGAACCTCCCTGGATACCAAACTTCACAAATGCTTAAGTCCCTTATATAAAATAGGGTCATATTTACCTAGAACTACACACATCCTCCTGTATAAGTTAAGTCATCTCTAGATGATTTTTTTTTGGTACCAGGGATTGAACTCAAGGATACTCAACCACTGAGCCCACACCCCCAGCTCTTTTTATTTGTTTATTTATTTTGAGACAGTGTCTCACTAGGTGCCTTACGGCCTCCCTAAGTCACTGAGGCTGGCTTCAAACCTGTGATCCTCCTGCCTCAGCCTCCTGAGCTGCCAGGATTACAGACATGCACCACCGTGTCTGCTTCCAGATGATTTGTAATGCTTGATACTACATTAAGTGTTATGTAAATAGTTTTTACACTATATTTTTTTAGGAAATGATTACCTCCAAATTGTCTGTATATATTCAGTACACATACAACTTAAAAAATAATATGTTCCATCTCTTGGTTGGTTGAATCTGCAGATATAGGATGGGCAGATCTGGAGGACCTAGTGACTAGGATGAAAAAAGATGTGTTGATTCTCCTGGTCTTGAATATTATATCACACATGTGACCTGCTATGTGCATGCTGGAAAAGGGAAGAAGGTAGCGCTGGTGCAGGGAATTTCCATAGAAATCATATTTTCTCTCTATCAGAAGATTAACCTAAAAGCTTTGATCAAGTTAGTTTCTGCATCTGTCATGTCCCAGGCTGGTTTTATTACTTTGGACAGTGATGCCAGGGAAGCCTGCAGGAAGGTGACTAAAGACCCTATATGACACAATGAAGTAGCATGCTAGGCTAGAAGGAAGGGCACTTAAAAGCAGAAGGGAAAGCAGAGCAAGTTCAAAGGCCCTGGGGTCAGAGCAATCTTGGCTTGTTTAGAGAAGAGGCTTTACTATCCTAAGTGGAAGAAGTAAATAGTTTATCCCTATGTGAGAGGTGAGAAAAATGGAGGCCAATGAGATTGAGTAGATCCCCTCCATCTCACCCTAGGAGAAGGGAATGCTGGGATTGGCAGGGAGCATAGCTGGACCCAGGCTGTGCCCTCGATCACTCTAAGCCAAGCTTAGCCAGTTGTGTAGTCCAGGGGCCTCAATAGCCTTCACCTGCCTTTGTAAATGCAGATTTATGAGAACACAGCCTGTGTACACCTATCATCTGTGGCTACTTCATGCTCTATCAGCAGAGCCAAGTCGTCTTAATGAGTCTCAGAACCCTGAAGCTTTTTCTGTCTGGCCCCTGAGAGCTAAAGTGGGCCCTCACCTGCACTGGACACTGATGCCTCTCTGTCCTCCTTTGTCTTTCATGGGAAAGAGTGACAATCACATGGTCCCTGGTCATTTGCATCATCCCGTCCACTGAAGATCCAAGGAGAAGGAGAAAGCAAAGAATTTATCGTAGTGAGAAGTCAGAGCTAGTGAGGGCAGGAGCGCTCAGTCCTTCCAAGTTGACAGAAGTGACTGATGTCAGGTGGCAGCCTTGGACTGTCAGGCCCTGGATCACCTCTGAGGACAGGGAACCAGCGCCAGCACCTGGGGCGAGAGGGCAGAAGCATGTCTGTCTCCACCAGCCACAGCTGACCCGTGTGTCCCCTCAGCATGTGGGACACATGTGGCATCTGGTCACCTCCCCAAATATTGTCCAGGGTTGGTTGACACTGTGGGACCAGCCCAGGGAGGCAGGGAGGCTGTGACCTTTTCCCCAAATGCATGGATTCAAAACTGGTTGGGAAATATCTTTTGCACAATGAAATCTTACTTAAAGAGGGTTTAGGAAGGAAGGAAGAAAGGGAGGGAGGGAGGAAGGAAGGAAAGAGGGGAGGGAGGAAGGTAGGGAGGAAGGAAGAGGAATTCTCTCTCCTGACTTTATGCTGATGTTTACCACACCATGTGGGGAAGGGAAAATTCTAGAACTAAGAAGCTGGCCCGTATTTGAATTGCAACTTCATTAGCTGTGCCTCTCATTCCATTTCCATTGTTATACCAAAATACCCAAAGGATGGGTAATCTGTCAAGAGGTGTATGTAGCTCACAGTCCTGCAGGTCCAAAATCATGAGGCCAGCTCCTGCCAGCCTGGAGAGGGCCTCCTGGCTGCACCACAGTGTGGCGACTGGCATCCTAGCAGGAGGCATGCAAGGAGGAGAGGTATCTGGTGGGACGGGAAGCAGAGGCATTCAGGCCCCCAGCTCGCTCTTCTCCCAACAACTCGCTCTCTAGAGCTCCCTCACTGGGAGCAGCCAGCATCCACCCCTTCCAAGGGTGTTGTTCCACCCCTCATTACCTTCCACCAGGCCCTGCCTCTTAAAGGTCCACCAATCCCAACACCTCCACATTGGGGACCAAGATGCTAGCACAGGGACCCTGGGGAACAGAGTCAAACCACACCCCATCCACAGCACCGCTGGACTGAAGCCCGCCACGTCCCTCTTCTGGCTCTTTCTTCATCTCCTCACTAAGTCGCTGAGGATGGCCTCAAACCTGTGATCATAACCTGTGGGCATAACCACAGCTGCTTCACAGGACTTAAGACTGGGCAAGATCAGGAATGGAAATGCACAGCGCTCAGAAGTTTAGATTCTTGCCATCGGTGGCGAAGACTGTAGCATCCTCTGCTCGTCCCTGCTCCTTACCTTCTATAATAAGGGAATATCTGACTTTGAAGTTTTGGTTGAGGATGGTGCTTCCCAGTCTCCCCTGTGGCGAGGCGCAGCTGTGTGAGTATGTGAGGGTCCATGAACCCGGAGGCCTTCGTGGTCTCTCAGACTTCCAGCCTGTGTCTCCCTCTTCCTTCCTCCTACCACTCAAAAGGCAGGAAAGAGGACTGAGCTGGGGACACTTCTGAGTCATCAGGAAAGCCTGGTGTTCAGGTGACAGAACATCAGGCCAGGGGGAGCCTGGGCCCCCAAACTGCTTACTTCTGGTTTTGATTCAGACAGAAATAAGCAACTTACTTAACTATCTTTAAGTTTTGGATTTTCTTCTGAAAGCAGAATCAACCTGGCTACATAAGTTGCGTGACCCCAAGCAAATTTTCTTAGCATTTGGGAACCTGTTAATCTCATCCACAAAGATCCCACGGATTCAACATGGTGGTTTTCTGCTGCCTCTGGAACATTCTCTGATGCTTTGAAGGGCAGACTGAGGTCCCCATGTGGAAGCATCTGAATACCACATCCTGCCATGGGGACAGAGAAAGTGCATTTTCGTCACGACCCTAGGTGATGTGATATCCGTCAGGTTCAGGAAGCTTGATGCTGAGAGTCAGTCTTTCCTCCTTGCCTTCAAAGTCACTGTAAAGAAAGGTGGTCCTTCCCAAGGTGTTCACCTCTCCCAGGGATGCCCAACAAAATCTGGTGTAGCCTGTTCCAGGTCACCCGGCTGCCAACACCCCTGGATTCTCACTCTCCAGGGAGGGAGAGAAGACCCACATGCACACTCCCTGGGCTAGCACCAGCTGTTCCACCACATCTGAGCAACTTACTCTGAAATTCTGTTTAACATGCATCAGCCTCCATGGAGTATGGCTTGCTGGTTTACATGCACATGATAGATCCTTTAATGTAATTAAAGGAAGGCAAGCTTTCTCCTCGGTGTTTTCAGCTGCAGAGAGCTCTGATTTTTAAAGAGTGGGCAGGCTGAGAGCATTGCTTCAGGATCAAGGAAACCTGAGCCCAAGTGCTGGCTGTGTGACTCTGGACAAATCACTTAACCTCTCTGAACTGTTACTTTCCATCTCTGTGAGCTAAGTTTTGGGCCAAGTGCTTTGCATGCCTAGAAAAATCCCTCACTGATCCCAGGGGACTGGATGAGGAAACTGAGCTCAGAAATCACACGGTCATTGGTGTGAGTTTGAGAGATCTGTCCTGAGGATGACGTGGTCATGTGGATCTAGAGAGTTCGCCTTGGCTCTCACCCGGTGAGGGACCTACGAGTCTAACAGTGATGACTACAATTATTATGTGGTTGTTATCAATGGAAGAGGCGCAGGAGTCCTGGCCAATCCTGCCATAGCAGGAGGAGGACCTCGGGATGTGGAGAAGAGGCATGGAAACCTCCAGGCCCAGGGGCCCTGGTCCTGGGCAGGCAGGGCTGACATCTCCGGCATGGCAGGGCCCCTCAAGTCCTGGCAATACAGATCCGGACTGGTGACCACTTCACTTACCTTTTCCTTCCAGCCACGCTGGACCCTGCAATGTCCCTCAGCCAGATATGGCCCTTCTCTCCTCTTTGTTCTGTGTCTGGGGGAGGGAACACAGAGACCAATGGTGGAGAGGCTGCGTAAAACAATGCTGTGCCCCCCAATTTTATTTTACTATTTTTATTAATTTTTAAAATTTGTTCTAATTAGTTGTACATGACATTCAAATGCATTTATGCATTTTGATAAATCCTACATAAACAGAGTGCAATCTCTCATTTTTCTGATTATATATATTGCAGGGTCACATAAGTCATGAGTCATACCTGCACATGAGGTGATAATGTCTTTTTCACTCTACTATCCTTCCTACTCCATAACTCTTCCCTTCCTTTCACTCCCCTCTACCTAATCTAAAGTAACTCTATCCTTCCCTAGTGCCCGCCCTTATTGTGAACTAGCATCTGCATATCAGAGAAAACATTTGGCCTTTGGTTTTTAGGATTGGTTTATTCCACTTAGCACGATATTCTCCAGCTCCATCCATCTACTGACAAATGCCATAATTTCATTGTTCTTTAAGGCTGAGTAATATTCCATTGTTTTTATACACCACATTTTCTTTAGCCATTCATCTATTGAAGAGAATCTAGGTTGGTTTCACAATCTAACTATTGTGAATTGAGCAGCTATAAACATTGATGTGGCTGCATCACTGTAGTATGCTGATTTTAAGTCCCTTGGGTATAAACCAAGGAGTGGGATAGCTGGATGAAATGGTGGTTTCATTCCAAGTTGTCTTAGGAATCTCCATACTGCTATCCATAGTGGTTGCACCAATTTGCATTCCCACCAGCAGTGCATGAGTGAAACTTTATTCCAAACATGTTTTTAAAGTTAAGAGAACATGACAATGACTGACTGTCTACAAATCTCCCTAGATTCCTATAGAGTTGGCCTCCATATTCCTGAGTTCACCACCATGGATTCAACCATGGATTGAAAAAATAAATTTTAAGCAAATTGGCATCTGTACTGAACACGTCAAGACATTTTTTCTGTCATTATTCTCTAAATCAAGCTGTGTAACAGTTATCCAGGTGGCATTTGTATTGGGAGGTGTTGGGGGTGACATGGAGGTAATTGAAGCAAGGGGGATGAGCAGAGCTTCTATGCAAATTCTGTACCAATTTTTAGAAGGAACGTGATAGTCACATCCCTGGTGGGTCTCAGGGGACAACTGCACCTGCTTCACCGTGTCTCTCCATCAGCAATGCATCAAAGTAAGTTCCGGACCTTGGGATCAGACAAACCAGCATTTTTTATTTAACTTCAGAATCACTTATACCCCTGAGCCTCCTGCGAGGGCAGCTCTCAGGGTTAGAGGAACACAGAAGCCCCGAAGTGAACAGATCCCCAAGACCTTGAGGACCTGTGGGGTAGAGTGTGGGAGTCCTCACCGTGGTCCAAGCTGCTTATTTGATTCATCAAGGATCTGTTAAGCACTACCCAGGGGGTGTAGATGTCATGCACAGTTCTCTCTGAAAACTGGGTAACGTGAAGGACTGTCTACCAGACACACGCATGTGTGGCAAGGCGGTGGGGACCTCAAGCCCTGAAATGTATTGGGTTTCCCAAAGGATGCCGCAGTGAGATGCACCCTGCAGTCACCTGGCTTCCTGGGATGCTGGGGGGAGGTCCCCAGGGTGGAAACCAGCTCACTGAGCAGAAGGAACCTCCAGGCTTGCAGGGAGCCACCGGGCAGGCTTGGCAGGTGGTTGGTGATTGGCCCTGTCCTTGGGCAACCTACTGAACTGCTTGTGTCTGCCAGCTTCCCGCAGAAGCCAAAACAAAACTTCGTCCAGGCGGGAACCTAGATGGTGGGAAGAAATGCCACCTTCAGCAGCAGCCCAGCCATCTCCGAGGTCACAAAAGCAAAAGCGTCATCCTCTCTTCCAGAGAGGGTGCCGGGATTGAAAAAGAGCAGGAGTTTGTACATCTCACCATGAGCTGTTTTATACTAGCTGGATTTAAAACAATGTTCATGGGTTATCATGCCGAAAATAAAATTAAATGTACACGTGGAAGTCTGAACCACATATATGCAATACCTCTTCAAAAGTTGATTTTTAAAATGGAGCGGTTTCTCAGCCTCTGTCAAAACATTGTCTTATTAGCATCTTTATCACCATCTGCTTTAAAATAGTATTGACAAGTTCACAACCATATTTCCTGTGTGTGCGTGTGTGATATGGACACACACACACACACACACACACACACACACAATTCTTTTTTTCAGGTACTGGAGATTGAAACCAGGTGCGCTTAACTCCTGAGTCACATCCACAGACTGTTTTTGTATTTTATTTAGAGACAGGGTCTCACTGAGTTTCTTAGGGTAATGCTAAATTGCTCAGGCTGGCCTTGAATGTGCAATCCTCCTGCCTCAGCCTTCTGAGTTACTGGGATGACAGGCTCATGTAAATAATCTTTCACCTGTCATCTATCATCACCTTTCTGTCCATCCATTCATATCTATCAGTTGAACCCTGCATCTCTGTCAATGGATCCACCCCCACTTCTATCCTGTCCTGAAAGGACACAGACACTCCCTGGTGCTCTCGACCTCAACCTCAAATGTGAGACCCTTAACAACCCTTCCAGAGACCCACTCTTCCCCCGTGCTGCCTTTTCCTCCCATTCCTACAGTGTCCGCTCTTTCTCCAGGAACCTCTCCTCCCTTTTGACACCCACCCACGTGGGATCTAGCTTCCCCCTCCCCTCTTCACTTCCCTCCCTCTTTATCCTTTTTCATCCTACAAGAGAGCCCCCTGCCCTCCCCACCACATCCAGTTCTTTGTACATCAAATTTTGCATCATGAAAACTCGGGAACAAAGATGGGGAAAGGGGGGTTCTGCCCCTTGGGGGAGAAGGAGGCAGGTGTTGAAGGAGCAACCCCAGGATTCTCTTTTGCAAGTTGAGAAGGGCAGAAGCAGAAAGATGGAACCACCAAATATTCAGGCACACAGAAAATGTGTGCCAGCTATGCCTGAGCCTGTCACAATCCCCCCAGATCACATGGGTGCCCAGGATGGGGCTTCTGACCTAGGGAAAGGATTCTGGAACTCCAAGATCAGTTACTCCCATATTGGCCTGGGACTTTCTGAGAGGCAGAAAGAGTGACCAGTCTCCCCATTCTCCTCCCATTTCTGAAGAATTGCTAGGAAGTCATTTTCTGATTCTGGCTGCGAGCCGAGCAGAAATCAATCCCGTCCCTCTGTCACCTGCCTTGGGACGGAGGCATTGCATTAGCTTGTCTCTATTAAAAATCAATTTATCAAGGTATTGATGGTGCTGGGAAAAGACAGATGGACCCAGAAAGCTCTGGGTAGAGATGACATTTCAAGGTGCCACTGGAAAGGGGCACCCAGTGGGTTCATTCTGTCTGGGGCAGATTTGGAAAGTTTTAAGATGTGACCCTGCCAGAAAATATCCAACCCTCTCTTCTCCGTCTTCTGGATTCCTAATCCCTCTTTCCTGGGCTGAGCTCATTTGGTGTTAGCCAAAGATGTGGACATGCGACCCTGTGTGGTCAATCAAAAGGTGTCTTCTTTCTGACCACAGCAATTGTGTCAATGAAGGACTCATGAACCACTGTCAATCAAAGCCCTCCCTGGGATTTTCCTATTGGAACCCTCAGGAAAGATGGTTTTTCCTACAGAGGGGGCTTACTAGGACCATGTGAGACAAGGGATGCCAGTGTCTGTTTCTCATCAAATAATGAGAGCCAGACAGAGAAGAGAGACAAAGGGGCAGAGTTCCTTGACAGCATCCGGTCTGAACTCCTGGGTCCAGCCATGCCTGATCCCCCATCTCATTCCAGGATTTCTTATTTCATGAACTAGACATTCTAATTTTTGTTGAAGTTACTTTGTCCCTTTCTCTATCACCTGCAACTCAAAAGAATCATGTCTAATCCAGTTCCAATATGTAAATGTTCACAGCATTTTCTGTGATCTCTCTGATCTATAATCTCAGCTTCCTTCTACCTGGTGACAAGGACTGAGTTCAGTTCAACTCAGTTTGATTCCGTGGACTCTATTCAATTCGATGCAGTTCAGCGAGGTTCATGTAATTTGTTTTGATGGTGGACGTTTTAGTAGATTCTAGGAACGCCAAATGGAGTAAGTCCCTATCATCGTTCCTAAAGAGCTGAGGATGACTTACAATCACCAACATGATGACTGCTCTTATGTGCTCGGTGCAATGGGAACAGAGAGGAGGTTGGACTCTCATAATTCAGAAATTTTATGTCCTTATTTTTCACTGTGATGGGGGCCAGCATGGTTTCATACTCAAGACCCAGGGCTTTGGGACTGGACAAGTTCACCTTTCACCATTTTATCGCCGGGTGACTTTCATTCAAGTGGTGTCACATACCTGAGCCTTACTTTCCCTCATCTGTAAAATGGGGATGATAACAGGGTCTGCATAGGTTTGTTCGAAAATTCAGTGAAAGAAATTTCGTGTCAAGGGTCCAGCACATAGGAAGTGCCCAATAAACCATGGTTACCGCCACCCCATCCCCAGGCCAGAGCAGGGGCAACAGTCAACCACAGAGCTTTCTCTACACCTCCCATCGCACCACAGCCCAAGGGCCTTCTGTGTTTCTTGGCATATGGAAGGTGCTAGAATTTAATCAGTACGTGTTGAATGCAGAGCCGGGGGACTGGGGGAGGGCTGGCAGAGGTGAGAGTGGACAGAGGCTGGAGACCTTGTTAGGGCCTCAGGGTTCAAGTAGGAATTTCTGGGTGGGGCTTAGGGACCCAGTCTGCCTGGAACTGTGGGCTGGGAGGCTTGATTTGAAGCTGCATGATGAGCAAAGTCCTTTCCTAGGATTCAGAAAATGTTCACTTATACTGACAAATGGAGGCAGGGGATGGAGGTGAAGGCAAGGGATGAGGTTCAGCCTATACCTCCTCAGAGTCTGGAGCCCTGCTCGTTACACAGTCTCCTCCTTAGGACAAGGGACAAGGGACAAGCAGGGCCAATGGCAGTGCACTGGCCTCACATTGCAGAAGGGAAAACCCAGGCACCAGGGACTTGCCTGTGACGCTCTGTCAGACTGAGGAGGAACAGGTGGGGACTGTGTGTCCTATTCTGCCTCTGGGTGCTCATCCCACCTGGCCACTCCGGAAGTTCCTGAAAGCTCATTTTACTTGTACTGGTGCTAGAGAGAGACAGAGGATGAATGGGGTGGGGCAGGGGACAGCTTGAGAGTGTCCTGGGCTGTCTGCCATGCCGGGACCTCACTCTCCTGCATGCTACCTGAACTCTCTCCTTTTCTCCAGGGAATCCCCCTTGGTCTCACCTTCTCTGAATGTTTTGTGAACTTTTCCTCAACTGCTCGCCTCCTTCCCACCTTTCTTGTCCCCAGTTTTGTCTTCTCTATCCCAGCGCCCATACCAGGGACCAAACCTCAGGTTTTCCCAGAGGTCAGGCTGATAAAAGGAGAGAGCCAGGCATGAGTCAGTAGGGAATGGTGGGGACTATGGCAAACTAATAAGCCATGCCTGTCTAAAAGCAGCAGCTCAGCTCATGTGGACACGACCACACAAGAAGTGCTGGGCTCAACGTGGCAAGAGCTTGGAATTTTCAGAAGAAGTCAGAAATGGAGATTGTGTGTGTATATGTGTGTGTGTCTCTGTGTATATTTCCTGTTTAGAAAGAAGGGACATCTCCTTCCCATTATTGACCAAAACCTCGGAATCAGGTCAGTTCAGGACAGAAAGGGAAATGTAGAGCCAGCCAGAGGGCTTGGCAGGAAGACAGAGCTGAGAGAAGGGGCATCCACAACGTTGGTGAGCTTCTGAAATCCCATAGTGCAACTTCCCTCTGCAACATACCAGCCCTCCACCAGGCTCTGGGTGCTGACGGTCCGAGATGTGGAGAGATGAATCACACTAGCTAAGCGGACAGGGAAGGCAAATCCAAGTGGTGCAGAGACCAGGTTCTCTACCCCTCATTGACAGTGAGGGCCCGGACACGAGTCTCCAAATGTCAGCCCTGGAGCCACCTCCCTTCCAGTGTCACTGATCATGGTGGGGGCCCAGCGTAATGGGTATGGCAACAGGGCCTGGTTTCATTGGAAATGAGAGCAGCACAAGCCAGTTAAGAGAGTGTTCAGCTGAGGTCTGTGGGAGCCTCATTTGCAGTTTTTCTCTGCACAGTCTGAGTTACACTTGGAGCCGGGCCAGCCAGGACTGGTAGTTGCCAGGGGAACTGGCATTCTCTGCCTCTGCAGGCCAGTGCTTGCCCTGTTGGCAGGAGAACAGGACCATCTCCCCGATACCCTACAGGGCACTTCTTGGCCTCTGGTTCCCTAGTGGCAGCAGATGCTTCCAGCAGGTGGGGTTGACAGAGTTCCATTGCCCGTGGGTCTGTACATACCTATGGCTGGAGGGTCCCAGGGCCAGGGCCAGAGGAGAAGCTCCCCAGCTCCCCACTCTGCCTCTGTTGGACTCAGGGAGGGAAGGGCTGCCTGTCATCTGGCACAGGTGCCCTTGGTTCTGCAGCGAGAAGCTTGTAGAAGCTCTGTGTACATGTCGGGGGTCAGTGCTCTGCAGATGGAGGAGTGCTTGGAGGGACTGTGGTCAGAAGCACAAGGGTTTTGGAGTGACAGTGTCATCGAGAAAGAGACAAACGTCATCTTTATATTGTTTTACCTGTGCTCAGAGGCCCGCTTCCCGCCATATTTTAACATCTCTGAAATCAGGATGTTTCTTTCCATCAGCCAACAGGGAAGAATCCTGTCACGTCATGGGCACCAATGATGACCTCTTCAGTGGTTCAAGCCATAAGAGTGCGTCTCATAACCAATGGCTGCCTATTTTGGAGAAATAGGGTATTTTTCTTTTTAAATGGCTCCTATTTATATAGATTCCCTCTACGTTAAACCCATGACAGGTGCTTGACATGGATATCTCCTCTGACAGAGAAGCAGAAACTAGCATGGACCTCATTTTTCAGAAGCCCAGGGAAGGTGAGGTGTTTGCCTTGGGTCACACAGGAATGGAGTGGCTCGTTTGGGATCCAAGCCAGGCAGTTGACAGATGCCCTCCCTGGGAGTGTTCTTAACTCAGTGTGGTGAGGCCAGCCAGTGACTGAAAGGTAGCTTCCTAAACACGGGCTCAGGAGTCCTCCTGCCATGAGCAGACACCAATGCCACTCAGATGTGCTTCCAGGCGTGCTTTATGGCTAGAGTGTAGTGCATCTGCCAAACGGGATGTAAAACCCCGCTGGCAGCTCCAGACCCTTGCAACACAGTAGGTTTGAGCTGACCTCAACTCCCACGTGGGAAAAGAAAGTTCATCTGCATTAAGAAACACCTGGAATTGAATCAGACAGGTCTGCAAGGGGCAAATGAAGTCCCTTCATTCTCCGCAGAACTGGTTAAGAGGCCTCCATCTGGAGAGGAAGGAGAAGGCTGAGGGATGGGGGCAACCAGAGGCCAAAGAATTAAGAAATGGGAACAGGAGCAGGGTCCAAGTGATTCAGGGTCTATTTCTGAAAATATAGAAAGTGCTACCACAGTGTCAGGGCCCCTCTGACTCACAGAAAATATTCCCCACCCTCTGCCAGGTATGGGCCCCTGTGTTCCTCTATACCTTCCTTAATGTAACACAGGTCACTCCCTGCTGTGAATTCTCTGTCCCCATCCCCTGTGATCTTTTTTCTTCTTTTCTTTTTCTTCCTTTCTTTCTTTCTTTCTTTCTTTCTTTCTTTCTTTCTTTCTTTCTTTCTTTCTTTCTTTCTTTCTTTTTTTTCTTTTAGTGCTGGGGATTGAACCCAGGAGCTCTTAACCACTGAGTCACATCCCCAACACTTTTTGTATTTTATTTAGAGGTGAGTATCACTGAGTCGCTTAGGGCTTCATTACATTGCTGAGGCTGGCCTCAAACCTGTGATCCTCCTGCCTCAGCCTCCACTGGGATTACAGGCGTGCACCACTGCACCTGGCTCCACTGTGATCTTGAAGGTAGGTCAGTCCTGTGACAGTCATCCCTGTGCACATTAGAGAATCTCCTTCAACTCTGATGACACACCCATACTCAGAAGAGTGGAGAGCATAAATGAGACCCATACTTGCCCCTAAGAGACACTTAGTGGCCAAGGACGGAAAGCACAGCACCCTGGCTGATGAACAAGGGGCACCTTTCAGTAACGAGGTTAGGGACAAACTATTTCCCAGGAGGTGGCTGGGAAGATCTGAGGACTGTGGATCCCTGGGTGCTGGGAGAGAGACTTCTGCTCTGGAAACTGAGGCACAGCCAAGATGCCTCTGCAGCAGGGGACCTGACCTTGGCCTGGAGATGGTGGGGTCTGACCAGAAGTTACTTCTTTCCAAAGCATCTAAAGCACTCTATTACATTTTGTTTTCTGATTAGAAAAATCAAGCATGTTCATTGTGGGAAGAGACAGACAGGAAATTGAAAGAGCACCAAAGTCACACAGCCATACCCTAAGTGCTCAGTCCCATTCTTGACACAAAGTAGGTGCTCAATGAACATTTGTGGGTGGAGTCACCAAATGTGTTAATGCAGGCGGGGTGCAGGAAGGAGGTCTTTCCCAAGTCCTTTCATAGAATCTCCTCCTACCCAGAGATTCACTTCAACATCAACCACCACTCTTGACAATTTCAGGCCCCTGTCCCTTATGTCTGGCAGGGTCTCTCAGATCCGTTTAAACCCAGAAAGAAGGCAGGGATCTAACTGTCTCTCTGTGGCTCCCTGGACTCCATTTGGGTCTTGTTACTACCATATTTGATAGATGAAGGAAAAGATTCAGAGAAGTGAAGTAACATGTCAATGTCACACTTTTCATGAATGGGCGACAGAGAGATACCCACAGTGTCTCCAAAGCTACCTCCTGTAATGGATCCCTCCTCCTGCTTAAACAAAACCCCTGGCAATGATGTCACAGCCCTAGCACATCCCCATCACACCCACTCAGAGATGGGGCAGGACTGACAACCACTCAGACACCTGCCTTTTGATGCTCCAGAGGAAGGAAGTGTGAGCGGGGCTGTTTCCCACTCTTCCTCCCCAGCAGCCTCTTTCAACCCAAGGAGAAAGGAGTCGCTGATCTGATCAGACAATACTTGGGATACAGACTGGGCTGAATTTTACTGGTGGGTGGGTCCTGGTCCTTCACAATAAGACCCCATCCTTCTCCTTGGCCTCCTGCCCCAACTATTTCCACTATTCTCTCCGAGTTCAGTTTCTTGATGAGCTATATCAGAGCTTCCCCTGAAGGTTGATGGATCTACCTACCTATCAATCATCCATCTATCTGTAACCTATTGATCATCTATCAGCTATCGACTGCTTATTTAGCATCTATCATCTCTTTCCACATCTCTTTTCCCCAGCTCCTTTGCTTTCCTCTTCTTCCCTTTCTTTCTCCTCCAAAAATCACACAGGTGGCTAAAGAATTATTGAGCCCCCAATACCCAAAGTTCCTCTTAACCTCTAATGTACCTGAGAGATCAACTTCATTTTCTCAATCAAAACACATTTATTGGTGAGCCATTATTATCAGAGCTCAGGGAAAATTATGCTGTGTAAATGGGAGATAAACGAAGAAGAAAATTGGTCCTTCCTGTTCACCCGTCAAATATATTCAGGAAAAAAATGCATTCTATGAATGCCTACAGTCTTTCCTTATCACGGTACCCAAAATGATACATAACAACTATTTAGAGCATTTACATTGTATTCCATGTTAAACATCATCAGGAGATGATTTAAAGTACACGGGAAGATGTTCACAGGTTCTCTGCAAATACCTGGTCATTTATACAAGGGACTTTAACAGCCACAGATTTTATTATCCTCAGGATGTCCTAGAATAATCCCTGGGGCTACAGGGGACTGACCTCAGGTTAGAATTCCCTATTATGTAAAACTTCTGCTTTCCATAGGCCAATGAAAACCCCATTTTACATACATTCAGAAAACCCTATGGGGGGAAGAAAAAAAGATGGATCTCACCATTCCATCCTGGTGGATGTAACAGGTCACCTTGCCTGATACTCATCAAAGAATAAAGACCTCACTGGGACTGCAGAGGCTGGAAAGTCCTCTCCTTTCACAACCAGAAGCAGTTTTCTGCCAGGCAAGTGGTGGGGATTAAAGCATCCTTTGGGGTAAGCTGTTCTTTTGTTCTGAAAAAAACACCTGAATGGGTCCATTATCTCCTCAAGATCAAAGCAAGAGGGTGCCAAATTCTCAGGAGAGCTGTGGATTTTCTGCTATCCTGGGCACAGATGGTGAGGCCAAGCTCTTGCTTATTCCCTGGAGACTGCTTTGTTTGGGGTGGATGGGGTTATGTCTTCATTTCTTTTTGGTTTTGGATTTAGACACCTCTGTGCCTCAGGCCCAGGTTCCCAGAGTTTATCTCCAGGGATCCTGTGTTCTGGGGACTGAGTATTGCCAACGGAGAGCTGGTCATTCAAGAAGAATGAGTAAATTCAATTTACAAGAAACTGGTCCATTTTGGGGGAATCCAGCATGAACTCTGCAGTTGAGGTCATGTAGATGACATAGTAAGAAGTGTACACAGAGCCAGGCATGCCACACACTCCTGCAGTCTCAGTCGTTCAGGAGGCTGAGGCAGGAGGATCTCGAGTTCCAAGGCAGCCTCAACCACAGTGAGGAGCGAAGTTACTCAGTGAGACCCTGTCTCTAAATAAAATACAAAATGGCATTGGGGAGGTGGCTCAGTGGTTGAGGGCCTCTGAGTTCAATCCCTGGTACCAAGAAGAAAAAAAAGAAAAGAAAAAGGAAAAGAAAATAAAAGAAAAAACATGCACAGAGACCAGAACTAAAAATAAAGAAGTAAGTAAATGCATAGAACCGAGTCTACTGATGTGTCAAGTCAAAGAAAGAATACCAGTGGGGAATTTCGCTGAGCAGATCACACACAGAAGGGATAAAGTTAGGATGTTTTAAGGGCTAGAAAGGGATTTCCATGGTACTGTGCTAATGAAGGATTGACAGCTAGTCCTGTGGCAGGAGGAAACGGTCCATGGGTGTCTAAGCAGATCCATTGGGTAGAAAAGGGGTTGGGGTTTCGGGGCCTGGCATACAGGCTCAACAAGAGCTTGTCTCTGATCAACTCCAGTGATTACAACCATTGGTGATGATACACAAGAGTTGGCTTGGATATCTGCAGGCAGGCACTGATGGCTGAAATGCTCCTTCCTACAGAGCTAGTGAGGACTTCAGGAAAGGCACTGATCCTTGGAGACTTCATTCATCCTTACACAAGGACCAAGTGACCAGCCCCCTGCACCCCCTGGGTATTGTTGGGGCATCTCATGAAGGAAGCCTACAATTCTCCTTTTTTTTTTTTTTTTTTTTACTTCTTTTTAGATACACATGACAGTAGAATGTATTTTGCCATATCATACAGACATGGAGTATAACTTCCCTTTGACGTGCAGTTTCATTGGTCATGTGTTTATTTTGGAACATCAGAAATGTCTGATTCATCCTGCTGTCTTTCCCATCTCCATGCCCTCCTCCCCAACCCCGTGAACCTCCATGCCTCCCTCCACACTGCGCACTGTGTGTCTGCACCTGTGTATCAGAGAGGTCATTTGACCATTGGTTGTTTTGGGTTTGGGGAGCCTACAATTCCAAGACTGAATATACAAATGGGAAAGAGACCATGTATAAAAATGGAATGCAGAATCCAGCAACCTGTCCAGGAAGCCAAAGCAAGACCTCTGAGGACATTCACCCAAAACAACCAGGACTCAATCCATCACTGCTCCCTTCCCTGCTGTTTGCTCTCACTTCAAAGGTAGGACCAACCAGGAAAGAAAAGCAGGCTCCCTATCAGAAGCACACTGCAGGCAGCCTGCTGACAGCTTCCCTGTGCCCACCACTCCACTGGGGTGCGGAGGCTGCCCTTTGTTCCACTAGATACCTTCCTGCCAAGTGATGGTGGATGTCAAGCTTCAAGGTAAGCAGCCTCCCTTACTCTCCTTTATGAGGTCTTTGTTTATTTCCAAACTTCTCACCATGACATCATGGATTGGGAGGACAGCAGAGGTGGCATTTTGGACAAGGACACTGGACCCCAGGAGTACTGGTGTGCTCCAGGGCACCCTGAGTGGGGTGGGTCAGCTGCTCCTGGTTCTCAGGCAGGACAACAGCCAGGCCTGGGGAAGGCTTGGGAAGACCTCCAGGTGCCTCATTCGACAGATCATCACCTGGAAGATGGTGCCCTGGCATGTTAAAACCTCCCCCAGCCATAATTACATTCCCTTTAGAAAAACTATTGTTTCAAAATCATGTCACACCCTACGAGGTGGCCTGGACCCTATCTTATCACCCAAACTAGGTTCCAACACCTAATCATCCTGGAAACTAAAACATCAACACCCTCACAAAGTTAGCTACTTAGAGGGTAATACACCAATTAAAGGGTCAGGAGATTCAGCCCCAAACAGGGGGGCCCAATTTTCTGCCCCCATTCTATGGACACCACACCAACCCTCGTGAAGGTGGTCCATGCCATTCCTATGCTCTTAGTCAAATGTCAAGAGGTGGACCTTGGTCAGTGGCTCGCCTGTAATCCTAGGAGGCTGAGGCAGGAAGATCATAAGTTCAAAGTCAGCCTCAACAACGATGAGGTCCTAAGCAACTCAGTGAGATCCTGTCTCTAAATAAAACATAAAAAAGGATTGGGGAGATGGCTCAGTGGTTGAGGGTCCCTGAATTCAATGCCCAGTACAAAGAAGAGGAGGTTAGGGTGGGAAGGCAGAAGGGGAAACTGCTCAGAGACCTCAGGGTGCACACTCCCCACTATCGAAGAACCTGGGGACCCATGTCTACCAGAAGAGAGATGTCAACCTCAACGCAAGATGCCACTTTCCCTCTTTAATAGCAGACATCAAATAGGGCACATTTACCTGTGAGGAATCTCAGAAATATTTGGGGGAAGAGAAAATTCTGGAAAAGACTCTCATTTTTTTTTCCCAGTTGTACGATTTATAATAAGGTCAGTAGGCAACAAGAAAAAAAGGTTAAATCAAATACATCAGAGCCATCCAAAAAACTATCAGGCAATCATCTAAAATAACGGAAATCTACGTGCCAGGCAAAAGAGGATGCTTACAATACATCCGGCAGAAAAAATGGTGTTGCAAAAGTTTGCGCCATCCAATGCTATTTTTGTGATGAAAACTGACCACACAGATAGAAAGTTTAATAAAGAGATCAGGTTATTTGACTAAAATCTTCAGGGCTGTTATTTCTGCCTGGGGTCCTGAAAGGCTTTCCTCTCCCTGGGGATGGAAGGGTATTCTCTGGAGTTGCCATCCTGAGTGGAAAGGAGAGATTGAAACCAGAAAAGACAATGCTATTTTGAGAGCTCTGGATGACCAAGCAGCTTTGCCCCTTTGAGTGTGGGACCTGACCCTCCTCCTGCTGGTCCCATGGGCCTCCCTCCAGGGTCTATCTGTCTGGCCAAAATGCCAGGAAAGAAACAGAAATCAGAGCTTAGGGAGATCTTTTCCGGAGCCAGAGGGGCTGGGAGCCAGGTTCTCCATGGGATCCTTTAGCCACCATCCTCCTTGGAGCTTCAAGAAATGAGGGATTGGAGTGGAGAGGCATTTTGGGGCCAGGGTTTGCTGACACAGGCTGGGGATGATGTGAGTTTGATAGGCCCCCAACAGTAATCTCCCCAAAATGAACCACAAGTTATAATACTGTTCTTCAATAGGCGTGATGGACATTTTCCCCATTACGTGTCGGTGTGGACAGAAGAATCTTCAGACAATTTGACTCCAGATTGAAACCAGATCAGCATACCTGAAGCCCCTCACCACTGACACTATGCTGCTTTAAACTGTGGCTCTTTTTTCATGAATGAGCAGCAGACCAAGCTGGCGATGGCCAGCTGGGGAAGTGTCAGGGCCAGTATGGGCTCCTGACCATGCAGATGGAGCTGCTGTGAGCACACTGCTTCTGGCCAGGAGTGGCGCAAGCTTCTCTGCCCCTCCCAAGAGTGCAGCTGGGTGCTCAGTAGAGCAAGGCCCCAGCAGAGACCTGGAGACTGTGTGTCCCCAGCACTGATTCCAGTCTCCCTGCTCCTGAGGGTCAGGAAGTCCCACTGTGTGTCCCTCCCAAGTCTCCACTGGGCTGTTTTTAGGGCTCCAAAACAGGAGCTGAGAGTTTTGGCCATCCCTCCAGGCTGTCTTCTGCTTCAGGAAGGCACATTCCCAGTGCCAGTGGAGCCTGTTTTCCTAAATTATGGCCTGGAGATTAGAATTGAACAGAACACTTAATTATTGAGCTAGAGGAGGATCCAGGGTTTGTGTGTAGGAGGGACACAGAATTGGCGATTGGACTCCATCACTGACTTTAGAAAGAAAATGCCTTCAGTGCTAATAATTAAGTGGCCAAACTGGCTACAAGTTCTGACTTCTGGTTCAGAGAATTGAATTCGAATCCTGCCTATAGCACCAGTAATATATGTACTTGAATGAAGTACTTAACTTCTGTGCCTCAGTTTTCCCCACCATGATGGGATCATGATGAACTTTATGGCACAGAAGGAAACAAGATCATCTGTGCTGGGCTCTTGGTGTGGGAGGGGGCATGGACTTATATGGTGACTATTGCTAATAATCTAAGTAGTTCATTTATTGGAAATAATACATGTCAGAGAGGCTGTGCTCTCAAAGAGACGTATAGGTGTTGAGGCTCTTAAGACTAATAAGAGATGGAGAGGTGGAACCTCTGGGGTCTGACTTGCTCTGGCAGGACAGAGGTGACTGTCCTCAGTCCCAGTCCTGACTTGGCCTTTCCGGTTGGCAAGTCACGTAACAACACTCCACCCGGGCTTCCTCTTTTGTGCTCCAATCAGAACCCCACCCTTTATTTTTTCCTGTGATGTGAACATCTGAGTCCTTGTTTGCTCTTTTCTTATAAAAAGCCCTTCCCTCTAGCTCTGCCTTCTTGCAAAACTTTCTATGATTCAGTCTCCCGGCTCTCTCCTCCTCCTCATGTGTCAAGTCAAGTTTAAGGTCTACTTCACTCTTGTAATCTCCTAGAGATGCCAGAGGGATGGACCAAGACAGCAAGACCAGCAAGCTGCCAAGATTCCAAAGTTATGCCAAGTCCTGACCACTTAGCTTTAAGGGGGTGTGTGTCCACCTGCACACGCCTGATCCCTTTCAATGTTAGTAACTCACCAACGTGTACGGACTTCGATCCCAGCATCTATTTCTCATTCTGGGCTTCCTCTTCTTTCTGACATAAACACCCCTCTTTACAACCATGGAGGCTTGAAGAACAGTCATGGCTGTTGATGCAACAGCCATGTCCTTTGCTCTAACTTGTTTGCTTCTTCAATAATTGTTTCTTGAGTGCCAGATGCAAGGCAGGTTCATGGTGCCCTGGGTACCGCCTGAGCTCACTGCACCTTGGGCTGCCATTTCTACTGCCTGCATGAGTCCATGGAGACAGCACACTCCTACAAAAGTTGCATAAAGGGGATTTTCATTACAGCAAAGGACAACTGAAGACTCGAATACACAACAGAGAGGGCCCTCTGGTCTCAGGAAAGCTGACCAGGGTGTATGGAGTCTTCTCCAGTGCCTGAGCCATCCAGGACAGTCAAAGTCCCAGGAACCAACAGGTGACTGAGGCAAGCTGGGAAGAGATACCTGTATTTGGTCCTCAAATTGCTCCAGGTAGCAGATTCCATAGGAGCTGGGAATGTGCGGTGGAGACAGAGACACAGTTGACTTTGGCTTAAATCTTCTTCCAACTTTTATGTCTGCACTGAAATTAACTTCTTTGTACCCTCTCTCTCTCACTTCAGAAGAACTAAGCTCTAATAATTAAGCTCAACGTCTGCTGGACCATGTTCACCATGTCACATAAATACATTTCTAGTTCTGGGTTTTGTCATTTTAAAGCAGCACAATTATTTATTATATGTAGTAATACATTTCTTTGTTTTCTGGTGCCTCCTAGATTTTAATGCAGAAAAAAATGCTTTAATAGAATTTTTTATTGCTTCCTCAATGCTGGGAAGCTGTATTTTTAGAGACCATAGAATTGTTGGGGTTTGGGAGGTTTTAATGAGTCACTGCCTAATATTTCTTTTCTTGTGACACATATATGATTAGCAAATGTCTCCTCACTGATTAACTTTGTTTATTTCCTAATTAGGTCTAGGATCGACTGTCTTGTGGTTATAGAAATAATTGTTTGATTAATGGGTGGGAATTTACGTTTTCATTATGCTTCTGCCTAAGTTATATCCCAGTTAGCCATAATGCCCCATGCCAACCTGGGGAGCCAGTATTGCAATTTTCAACCATTAAATAATAACTGTTATATTGATTAGTGATAATTGGTATGGATAGTAAATACCCATTTGCAGAATTTAAATTATATAAAAACTGGTTCATTTGATTGACTTCCCAAGTAGCAAAGTTCTAGGAACGGGCACCCATGGTTTGGTAGTATGGGTAACTTATGTACTTACCAATGTTCTTTTTGGTCAGTTAATGCCGTTACGTTTCCAGAAAACCACATAATTGACTAGGATCAATGGCAGAGCTTGTGAGCAAGGGTCTCCTTAAGCCTGTCCCTGGGTACCACAGAGGGTCCAGAACCTTAATCAACCCCCACCCCACTGTGTGCCAGTTTAGGTTTCAATGTGTGGGCTGGTGCCTAAGAATCTGAACACACAATCTCTCCATCATAGTTATAATCTATTTTGTCAGACTTTCTGATGTAAGCCATAGAGACCCACTCCTGACCTCTTAGGGGAAAAAATAGAAACAAGTTAAAAACAGGATCTACCACAAAGATGTGTGGGGAGCACAGGTGGAACCAGGAAGTCCACTCAGGAAGAGCACTGGGACAGCTCTACCTCTATCTTGTTTCCTTTTTCTCTGTGTCCTCATCTCTGCTTTGATCTCCATTGTGTTCTCATTCGCTCTCTTTCCTCCTTTGCACAGATTTTTTTCCAGTTCTCCTAGTTCACCACCAACCAGGTTTCCCACCCTCTTTGCTGCTTCCTTTCCCTCAAAGATGCAAACCAACCTGGCTTGGGTTGGGTAGCCCCACACCTCCTGCTCCACCCTCTCCTTTTCCTGGCTTCCTGTTCCCAAGGGAAGGACATCCCCTGGAGACTGTTACCATCTGCCTGCTCCCGGTGCATTATTTGCCATGGACTTCTATTAGCAGGGCTAAAGTTTACTTACTGTGTTAAAAAAAAAGTTCTTGAACTAAAGAGGAAAAATGAAAAGAAAGGTGTGTGTTTGGGAGATCTCTGAAAATCGAAGGGAGATCAGTAGAGGAGAGGAAAGGGACCAAGGGGAGGGAGGTGGGGAGGGAGAGGGGACATCCATACGGGGAGTGATATTGACCAAATCAGACTGTTGTATTGTGTGCATGTACGAATACATAACAACCAATTCCACCTTTATGTACAACTATAATGCACCCATTCAAAATAGGGACAATTCCTTGGAAATTTTAATATTACATATCATGAAGGAAACTCTTTTTATCAATATCCTAAGTGGGAAACCAATGTTTTCCTGATATTCATTAAAATACAAGCAGAACTATGAAAAAAAGTATATAATATGAGTGCCAACCATGGTGACTTCCTGGACTTGGAGGTGTGAGTCTTGCTTTTCTGGAAGCACCTGCCTGGCTCATTCTTTCGAAGCCACCACACACCATTGTTTGCCAGCAGCCTCAGGATTGGTTGTGCTAAGATCATGTGCCCCACCCCGGGTTCTACTGAGGACACTCCCTGCTTCTCCTCCCTCAGCACAGCTCCAAAATAAAAAAAAAAAAAGAGAAAAAAAAGTGATGGCTTTGTACAGGGAACTGAAGATACAGCACCCACCTTCTCCGTGACCACTCTGGAAGGAAGAAGTGACATCTAATGGCGACTGCTGTCCTTTGTCAGGATTCATACCATGGATGGACGAGGCAGAATGGTAAGTGTGGCCTCTGGAGTAAATGGCCAGGGAGGGGGAGCAGCATCTTCATTTTTAGTAAGATTACCAGAATAGAAGAGGGCCAAAATGGAACAGCAGACTTCACTGAGTATCTCTTCTGATGGTATCAAGAATATCCACTTCCCCTGAAGGAAACCAGAATCATCTTTCAAGTTCCTGCAGAAATTCTCTCTTAGAGGATCAGCCAAGAAACACAGTGTGGAATGCAGTTTTCCAAGAGGCAGAAACAGCTGCTTGCCTCAGCAGATCACTCCATGTTCCTGAAGGAGACCCAGCATAGGATACAGGCCGACAGGCCAGGCTGTGAAATCAGACTGCCTGGGGTTGGCTGACTGTGTGGCCCTGCCTAGGGGACTTCACCTGTTTGCTTCTCATTTCTCCCTACCTGTGAAGTGAGAATGCCAACAGTAACCACCCTGAGATATATTGTCAGGAGTAAAGGAGATCATTCATGGGGAGCCTCCAGCCCAGCCAGAGCTCCGTCCATTAAGGACTCCATAATTGTTCATGATAAATTCCCGCTTCTCCTTCTGGGCCTGCTGGATTTCTGGATTTAAAATCCTCCATTCCTCTAGGGGGAGAGGTGCTTTATTATAACCATGCATCAGGTACCAACAGGGATACATAATTCTGAGAGATGTGTTGTTAGGTGATGTCAGCCTTGTGCCTCCAAGAGCTTCCCACACACACCTAGAGGCAGAGGTCAACCCCTCAGCCTCTCAAAGGTCAAGAGGTGCAGTGATCACAAGGCATAGGAGGAAGCAGCCACCCTAATGCAGCAGATCCTTTGACAGCAGACTTTATATTTTATAAAATGATCAATGAACAGTATAGCAGACGAATACCAGTAATGTAGTTATTCATCATTAAGGATCATATGCAGTGCATAATTGCATGTGCATTTAGGGTAGGGAAGGGTAGGAGCACATGGAATAATAGTTTGTATGGAAACTTTGGGACAGTGATGACATCACCAGGGGAGAGGAATGCTATCACTCCGTTCTCACCGTCAGCACATAGGGCATTTATTGAAGATTACTGGCTTCTAAAGGGGGTGCTGGACAGGAAAGAAGGTTGCATCCTGGCTTGAAGCTGAGACCAGTCTCGGGATGACCAGGTGATGTTGGTGAACACAGGCCATGTGTGAACTCAGTGCTGGGTAAACTGGGTGCTGAATGTAGCCCCCAGATCTCCAGGAGCACACAGTGTCCTAGAAGCCCAGTGACAGTAATTTAAGGTTTGAGTGTGTTCCCTGCCACTCTTTCTGGTATCAGAGTCAGTCTTTTGCCAAATCCTTGGGTGGAGGGTGACTTTCCATGGGGAATAAAACTATTTCTTCTCTCCTTTAGGAAAGGGAAGCTAGTTTTTCTTACCCTGAGTCAGCCCTCCCTGTCACATTGCAGGTTGCTAAAGGTATAGATTCCTTTGCAATACTCTCTCTGATGTGCCATTAAAAATTGTGGCAAAGCCAAGCGTGGTGATACACACTTATAATCCCAGCAATTTGGGAGGCTGAGGCAGGAGGATCACAAGTTGAGGTCAGCCTCAGCAACCTAGTCATGCTCTAAACAATTTAGTGAGAATCTGACTCAAAATTTTTAAAAAGGGCTGGGATATGGCTCAGTGGTTAAGCATCCCTGAGTTCAATCTCTGGTACTGAAAAATATGCTTTAAAGGAAGAAAACAGACTTCCAGTCAGCTGCTTTTCTAGCCAAGAAGAAAAGGCGTAAGATTTAGGGAAAGAAAAGTAGGGAGTGATCCTTGATCTGGGGTCAAAAGTTTCCACCTCTGCTTGCTGGCACATGACTTCCTTGCCCTGTTCAAAGCAGTGACGTTGGGATAGGGGCAGATCTTAACAGCAGTGACGGTAGAAGTAGTTCGAGTCACCAACAGGAACTACAAATATCATCTCAAATTCTTGGAGTAGCCACATCAACAGAAGGTGGAAAGAAACAGGTGAGACTCTTTTTACATTTTTTCATGTAACCATGACACTTCACAAGCTTTCTTATTCTAGTAATGAACATAAAGCAGGGTTCATGTGCTCCTGGCTTCCCTCCTTCCTGACTGAATCTTCAAAATCCGGTGTAGGTTCAACCTGTACGGCCAGCTCCACGCTGGCCCCACACATTTCAAATGTGCAGTGGCCATGTCTGGCAGTTGTTGTTGGGGAGTGCAGCTGAGGGGCTTCAGACCTTGAATTTAGATTGTGGAGTTTTTACAAAAGACTGTTTTCATGGCAGCAGGGAGATACAGGTTAGATGGAGAGACTCCTTAGGAGGTAGTTGGAAGCTGTATTTAAAAACCTGTCTAAGGGGTCTTCCTTCTCTACAGACTACTGGGCCTAGAGAAAATTCTGGAATCTCCATTCCAGTGGACTCAGACTGATCCGAGCTTGAATAAATTCTGCCCTACCACTAACTGAGAGTCCTTGCCTAAGACTAAGAACCTTATCTTATTAAACCTGAATTTTCTTATGTGTCAAATATTTAAAATGACATCTTTGTGGATTAAGGATATATTGAGACAGTTTAATAAGATAATATGTGTAAAGCACTTATCACAGGGTCTAATACATTTTAAGCCCTTAATTAAGGCAGATATTATTATTATCTCATAATGTCCAAATTAACATCAGAATCACATACATTGGAGAATTTTTTCTCTTTTTCTCTCTTGGGGACATGTGTTACAGATTCTACGCCTTAGAAAAATGATGACATATGTGTGAAACTAGACCCTCATCCTCCATGGTACGTCCTGAAATGCATCCCTGATCCATCAGAGCCTCCCTCCACCTGGGCCCTGAGGAATCCTCAGGAGCCTTCTGAACACAGGCAGTCTGCCCTCCACCCATCCACCCTGGCAAGCAGATGATACCTTAGCATCCAATGACAAGGCACATGTCTGTTCTCAGGAGGCAATTCTAAACCATGACAGAAAGGAAAGGGTGGCTGGAGAGATCAGAGGGGAGCTTTCCATGGGGGCTCTTGCTTGCATGCTGGGGTCCCCACGACTGAGGCTGGGCCAGGTCCCTGGGATCCCAGGGTTGGTGGGAGTTGGGTACCAGAGTCCCTGGGAATGCTACCCATTTCCGCTGGCATTGAGCCCTGGGAAGTAGGTTCATTTAGAATTGCAAGAATCTCATTCATCTTGTGCCCAGCTGCCAGCTCCTCTGGGGCTGCTGACAAATAGTGGCCATCTCACCCACTGCCCAGCTTACCTGTTACTGCTCCCACTCAGCCCTCCAGCTGCAGAGGGTCTCACCCCAGAGAGCTGCAGAGTGAGCCCATCCATCTCTGCCAACTCAGGGAAACTCTCCCTACACCAACCTCAGGGTCTCTCTGCCAGATCTGAGAGCAGCAGAGCCAGGCTGTCGCTGGCTTCCCCGGGAGAGATGCGGCAGGACCAGGAGGGGCTCAAGACAAACTCCAGGAGGACAGGTCCATCTGTCTTTTCTTTGTTTCTTCATTTATTCAATAAATATTTTCGGGAGCCCTGGGTAGTTTCTTGGAACCTGGAGGGAGGTGGGTTGTAAAGACGAGTCAGGTTTGGTTTCTGCCCTTGGAGTTTGCAGGACACAGGGAAACTAGTGCAAGTTGGGCCACAACTCACCTACCCAAAATGTGATGAGACCCAAAGGCGGTCACGCTGTCCCTTGCTTGGAATCTTATAAAGGCTTCCCAAGTAAGACTGCATAAAATTCGGTCTCTTGACTTTGGCTCAGAATATTGTTCCCCACCTACCTCTAGGGCCTCACCTCCACCTACTGCCCCCGAATCCCTCTCTGCTGTAACTACAATGTGTAAAAGGTCCCCAGTCCCTCTACAGTTCCTGCCTCAGGGTCTTTGCACAGCCTTTCACACATCTGCCATGCTCTCCCTGAACCTTCTCTTCATTGACTCTTTTCAACAGGTATAAACCAAGGACCCCTCCCCAGAGTAGCGCTCCCAGACTCCCTTACCCCCTCAGCTTTTATCATATAGTCCTGGGTTAGTTCTTAAAACAATTCTCCCTGGCCAGTATTTCTTGGTGTTGGATGTTTTATCGGTTCAGTGCCTATCTCCCTTGCAGAATAAAAGCCACTTCACTGTTTTGTTATTTCCTCTCCCCCAAAGCATGAAACACTGCCTGATATTTAGTTGGTGGTCCACAAACACTGTTTTACTGAAGGAATGGAAGAAATAATAGCTCTTTGGAGCACCTAAGGTGGTAGGGTCTTCACCACCTGCAGCCAGGAAGCTCTCAGCTCCACTGAAGTCTGTCCACTGCCTGAGAGCCCACTGACCGGGCTGGAGTCTGACTTCCTACAGGTTTGTGTGACTTGGAACCCAAGCTCTAAGGTCATGATGCCTACCCACAGCCCTGCCCACTTCCTCTTCACTTAGACTCCCCATTCTTTCCAGTCCTTTTGGGATGGGGTATGGAACCCAGGCATGCTCAACCCCTGAGCCACACCCCCAACCTTTTTATTTTTTTATTTTTGAGACAGGATTTCTCTAAGTTGCTTAGGGCCTCAGTGAGTTGCTGAGGCTGTCTTTGAATGGACGATCCTCCTACCTCAGCCTCCCAAGTCACTGGGATGATAGGCATGCGCCACGGCACCTGCCTCGTCTGAGTCCTTGATCTTCCTGTATCATTCAACCAGGAAGCTTCTTCGTCCCGGTGGTCTCATCTCCCTGGAGACTGGGCTGAGGTCCTGAGTCCTGTTGCCACTTACTGCTCCAGGCCTCCCCTTCCCCCCACGTGAGAAGGGTTGGCTGAGGTGGGGGTCTCTTCCTAGACAGAGCTGTCCTCGACTTCCACACACCTGCAAGGAAGCCACTGGATGCTCAGCCTCCCGGGTTCCCTTCCCCAAGGCACCTGCCAGACTCTCCTGGATTCTTTTGCAAGACGCATCCGAGCCTGGTAACAATAACACCACTGTGCCTAAAGTTTAAAATGCTTTTTATTTTCCCTGAAACCACCCCAGTTAATACTTGCAAGAAGATGGACTGTCATTTATAGATGACTTTGATCTCTTGTCATACTACATTTCAATCTGAACATTTACCGAGTGGATCCAGATAGAGGACATGCATCCGTTCCCTTCCCTCCTGACCCAAATTCCATACAAGTAAGAGAAAAAAAAATCATTTAGTTCTCCAATATATCTCCAACTTGAATTAAATTTAGATGCTGCCTGATCTGTGTAGAAGGAGCCGTAGAGGAAGTCACAGGCCTGAACCCAACACTAGGGTCAGTCAGAGCTATTGGGAGCTATCACTAGTGGGCCACATCCTGTCCAGAAAGGCTGGTTGAGTCCTTCACTTCTTCTCTGAGATAGCAGGACAAGTGGCTGGCACCCCCCATGCCCCCTGCCAGGCAGGAGCAGGGCAGAGAGTGGGACCCACACACTGGCAGGCACGCTGTATCACAGGTGCCAAGATGAGCAGAAGCCCAGGTTTCCCAAACCCCAAAACTTACCCTGAACTTCTGCTCATGTCGTTCACCATTTTTCTACATGTGATTTTAATACAGGTGTGCAGTTACCGTGTGTGACTATATTGTGATTTATTGTAGCAATCCCTTATCTTTAGATATCTAGGATGCTTCCAACTCCTCTTGGCAATGAATAGGCAATGCTGAGCCTTCCCCAGAGCAGGGCTTTGGTGCCTCAGACCAGCAGCTCGGCCCTCAGCTAGGCCCAGAGCACAGGGCCACCAGACGAGATGCCCAGCCCTGAACCTGGCAGCTGGGTTAGTTTCCAACAGCAGGACAGTCTCCTTCTTTGGGGTCTCCAAAGAAACCTCTCTCCCCCGGGTTCTGCACAGCACACACCAGGAGGGTGCACCCTGGGCCTGCAGCCTGCAGCGCTGCACACCTGCCTCTCTAGTCGACCCTGGTGTGCCTTCTGCCTGGGGAGCAGGGGCCTGTTTCCTCCAGACCCACCTGCCCCTGTCCCTTTCCTGCCTTCCCTGTGTCCCTTCTGTGGGGATCTCAGCTGCCAGTGCCACTCTGTGGTCAGTCCTCCTCATGAACCTGTTTCCTCCAGACCCACCTGCCCCTGTCCCTTTCCTGCCTTCCCTGTGTCCCTTCTGTGGGGATCTCAGCTGCCAGTGCCACTCTGTGGTCAGTCCTCCTCATGAACCTGGCTGGGGGCGGTGGTGGGACCCCCAGCACATCATGCATCTTAAGAAATCTCATAGAAGAAATGCAAAATCAAAACAAAAAATTATTAGAAAGCAACTTGGAAGGAAAAAAGGAATGGAGAAAGAAGAAATCTAAAACCGTCACAAGTACCTCAGTGAGTAGTTGTGTGCAGGGATTACCTGCAGCTCCAGCTATTCAGAAGGCAGGGGCAGGAGGAGTGCCCCTGGCAAGAGTTCAGGATCAGTTGGGGCAGCAAGGTGAGACCCCATCTCAAAACAACAACAAAAACAAATGCTCTCAGAGAGGCAGGAGAAGCTGCCATACCTGTGGATGAAACCAGAGCAGTATGTTTAAAAGGGCAGGTGGGAGAGGGAGAGGGAGACCATCCATGGAAACGAGCCCTCCAGCACAGCTCAGAATTCCACCACAGCATGGAGATGGTGATGAGGAAGTTTTCTGGAGAGCAAGGCAAAAGGACCAAAACAGAGAAAACAGCCTGGAGAGGTGGCTCTCATACTGAGACGCAGGCATCTCGTTTCTGGTGTATGGAAATTGGCTTAGGTAACTGGCAAGATAGTGGGGCTGGACGTGAGAAAAGCACATAACAAAGAAGAAGAAAGGGCCCTTTTGAACACCAAGGAGATGTGTGAGAAAGGATCCGCCTCCAGCTGCAGCAAAGGCAGCCTGGGAAAGCACGTGCGCTCATGCCTGGGGTTGAGGGAGCACAATCTCCTCCTCCACAAGAAGAGGAGTGTGAGTCTGTGTGAGGCTCACCAAAGGAACATTCACCAGGAGCAACAGACATACTGTCAACCCCGACGCTGACCAACACTAGCTGTAGGAATGTGGTGGGATGGTGGCACCCACCAAACCTGCAATTCCCACCAAGGTCAAGGTGTAGAACAGGACAGCATGGGGACACTGTGACCAGGCCAGAGGCTTCAGGATGCAGTAGAGCTCACGTTCAGCAAGGTCATGCACCCACAACACCTTCATTGTGAAGAAATTCCAGGCCGGGCACAGTGGTGCATGCCTGTATTCCCAGCGGCTCGGGAGGCTGAGGCAGGAGGATCAGGAGTTCAAAGCCAGTCTCAGTAAAATCGAGGTGCTAAGCAACTCAGTGAGACCCTGTCTCTAAATAAAACACAAACTAGGGCTGGAGATGTGGCTCCGTGGTCAAGTGCCCCTGGAATCAATCCCTGGTACCCCCCCCAAAAAAATTCCAAACACATGGTCATGGCAGGGTCATGGCTTTCTGCCCAGCAGCACCTGGCAGGGCAGACAGCTGCTCACCAAGCACCAGTCCCTCACCTCCCACATCCTGGACCCCGACCCCAGCATGATGTGTTTCCACACTCACTCACTCATTCACTCACTCACTCACTCATCCATTCATTCATTCACTCACTCACTCATTCACTCACTCACTAATCCATTCATTCATTCACTTTCACTCACTCACTCATCCACTCATTCACTCACTCACTCATTCACTCACTC